>NC_079193.1:4661825-4761825 GCF_029499605.1 Hyla sarda | reverse complement strand
ATGTGGGGAACTATACTGCACCTAATGTGGGGAACTATACTGCACTTAATGTGGGGAACTATACTGCACCTAATGTGGGGAACTATACTGCACCTAATGTGGGGAACTATACTGCACCTAATGTGGGGGAACTAAACTGCACCTAATGTGGGGGAACATGCTGCACCTAATGTGGGGGAACTATACTGCACCTAATGTGGGGGAACTATACTGCACCTAATGTGGGGGAACTAAACTGCACCTAATGTGGGGGAACATGCTGCACCTAATGTGGGGGAACTATACTGCATCTGATGTGGGAGAACTATACTGTATCTGATGTGGGGGAACTATACTGCACCTAATGTGGGGGAACTATACTGCACCTAATGTGGGGAACTATATTGCACGTAATGTGGGGGGAACTATACTGCACCTAATGTGGGGGAACTATACTGCACCTAATGTGGGAGAACTGTACTGCACCTAATGTGGGAGAACTGTACTGCACCTAATGTGGGAGAACTATACTGCACCTAATGTGGGGGAACTATACTGCACCTAATGTGGGGGAACTATACTGCACCTAATGTGGAGAACTATACTGCACCTAATGTGGGGAACTATACTGCACTTAATGTGGGGAACTATACTGCACCTAATGTGGGGAACTATACTGCACCTAATGTGGGGAACTATACTGCACTTAATGTGGGGAACTATACTGCACCTAATGTGGGGAACTATACTGCACCTAATGTGGGGAACTATACTGCACTTAATGTGGGGAACTATACTGCACCTAATGTGGGGAACTATACTGCACCTAATGTGGGGAACTATACTGCACCTAATGTGGGGGAACTGTACTGCACCTAATGTGGGGAACTATACTGCACCTAATGTGGGGGAACTATACTGCACCTAATGTGGGGAACTGTAGTGCACTTAATGTGGGGAACTATACTTCACCTAATGTGGGGAACTATACTGCACCTAATGTCGGGGGAACTATACTGCACCTAATGTCGGGGGAACTATACTGCACCTAATGTGGGGAACTATATTGCACGTAATGTGGGGGGAACTATACTGCACCTAATGTGGGGGAACTATACTGCACCTAATGTGGGGAACTGTACTGCACCTAATGTGGGAGAACTGTACTGCACCTAATGTGGGAGAACTGTACTGCACCTAATGTGGGAGAACTATACTGCACCTAATGTGGGGGAACTATACTGCACCTAATGTGGGGGAACTATACTGCACCTAATGTGGAGAACTATACTGCACCTAATGTGGGGAACTATACTGCACTTAATGTGGGGAACTATACTGCACCTAATGTGGGGAACTATACTGCACCTAATGTGGGGAACTATACTGCACTTAATGTGGGGAACTATACTGCACCTAATGTGGGGAACTATACTGCACCTAATGTGGGGAACTATACTGCACTTAATGTGGGGAACTATACTGCACCTAATGTGGGGAACTATACTGCACCTAATGTGGGGAACTATACTGCACCTAATGTGGGGGAACTGTACTGCACCTAATGTGGGGAACTATACTGCACCTAATGTGGGGGAACTATACTGCACCTAATGTGGGGAACTGTAGTGCACTTAATGTGGGGAACTATACTTCACCTAATGTGGGGAACTATACTGCACCTAATGTCGGGGGAACTATACTGCACCTAATGTCGGGGGAACTATACTGCACCTAATGTGGGGAACTGTACTGCACTTAATGTGGGGAACTATACTGCACCTAATGTCGGGGAACTATACTGCACCTAATGTCGGGGGAACTATACTGCACCTAATGTGGGGGAACTGTACTGCACCTAATGTGGGGAACTATACTGCACCTAATGTGGGGGGACTATACTGCACCTAATGTGGGGGAACATACTGCACCTAATGTAGGGGAACTATACTTCACCTAATGTGGGGAACTATACTGCACCTAATGTGGGGAACTATACTTCACCTAATGTGGGGAACTATACTGCACCTAATGTGAGGGACTATACTGCACCTAATGTCGGGGGAGCTATACTGCATCTGATTAAGGGGAGCAGGAGACTGGTTAAGGGGTACATGGGACTGATTAAGGGGGCAGGGGAATTATTAGATATAAAAATATTTGTCAAAAATATTTTTTTCCTCTTTGTGTACGTTTATGGGGGAGCGCCACAAGGTTAGCTTGCACAGGGCGCCTGAACACCTAAGGCCGGCCCTGTATATATATATATATATATATATATAACAATGAAAATAGTATTGAAGGAGAACTATGTAGGGGCTTCAAGCCCTATAGTGTAAATCTGCGGGTGCTGACCAAAGGTGAGAAAGAGTCCAACAGGAAGCATGAGGCGGCACTCCAGCAATTTCAAGATAAAGAAGGTTCTTTTATTCACCCATAGTGCTACGTTTTGACCCTCACAATGGAGTCTTGATATTGAGAGGGTCGAAACGTAGCACTATGGGTGAATAAAAGAACCTTCTTTATCTTGAAATTGCTGGAGTGCCGCCTCATGCTTCCTGTTGGACTCTTTCTTATATATATATATTATAGTGGACATGTGGGGGGGGGGGGTTATATAGAGATAGATCTGGCCTATATATATATATATTATAGTGGACATGTGGTGGGGGGAGTATATAGAGATAAATCTGGCCTATATATATATATATATATATATATTATATTGGACATGTGGGGGGGTATATAGAGATAGATCTGGCCTATATATATATATATATTATAGTGGACATGTGGGGGGGGGTATATAGAGATAGATCTGGCCTATATATATATATTATAGTGGACATGTGGTGGGGGGAGTATATAGAGATAAATCTGGCCTATATATATATATTATATTGGACATGTGGGGGGGTATATAGAGATAGATCTGGCCTATATATATATATATTATAGTGGACATGTGGTGGGGGGGGTATATAGAGATAAATCTGGCCTATATATATATATTATATTGGACATGTGGGGGGGTATATAGAGATAGATCTGGCCTATATATATATATTATAGTGGACATGTGGGGGGGGTTATATAGAGATAGATCTGGCCTATATCTATATATATTATAGTGGACATGTGGGGGGGGGGGTATATAGAGATAGATCTGGCCTATATATATATATATATTATATTGGACATGTGGGGGGTATATAGAGATAGATCTGGCCTATATATATATATATATATATTATAGTGGACATGTGGGGGGGGTTATATAGAGATAGATCTGGCCTATATATATATATTATAGTGGACATGTGGGGGGGGGGGGTATATAGAGATAGATCTGGCCTATATATATATATATATTATATTGGACATGTGGGGGGTATATAGAGATAGATCTGGCCTATATATATATATATTATAGTGGACATGTGGGGGGGGGGGTTATATAGAGATAGATCTGGCCTATATATATATATTATAGTGGACATGTGGGGGGGGGGGTATATAGAGATAGATCTGGCCTATATATATATATTATAGTGGACATGTGGGGGGGGGGTATATAGAGATAGATCTGGCCTATATATATATATTATAGTGGACATGTGGGGGGGGGTTATATAGAGATAGATCTGGCCTATATATATATATTATAGTGGACATGTGGGGGGGGGGGTTATATAGAGATAGATCTGGCCTATATATATATATTATAGTGGACATGTGGGGGGGTTATATAGAGATAGATCTGGCCTATATATATATATTATAGTGGACATGTGGGGGGGGGTATATAGAGATAGATCTGGCCTATATATATATATTATAGTGGACATGTGGGGGGGGTTATATAGAGATAGATCTGGCCTATATATATATATTATAGTGGACATGTGGGGGGGGGGGGGGTATATAGAGATAGATCTGGCCTATATATATATATATTATATTGGACATGTGGGGGGGGGTATATAGAGATAGATCTGGCCTATATATATATATATATATATTATAGTGGACATGTGGGGGGGTTATATAGAGATAGATCTGGCCTATATATATATATTATAGTGGACATGTGGGGGGGGGGTATATAGAGATAGATCTGGCCTATATATATATATATATATATATTATATTGGACATGTGGGGGGTATATAGAGATAGATCTGGCCTATATATATATATATTATAGTGGACATGTGGGGGGGGGGGGTTATATAGAGATAGATCTGGCCTATATATATATATTATAGTGGACATGTGGGGGGGGGGTATATAGAGATAGATCTGGCCTATATATATATATATATATTATATTGGACATGTGGGGGGGTATATAGAGATAGATCTGGCCTATATATATATATTATAGTGGACATGTGGGGGGGGGGGGGTTATATAGAGATAGATCTGGCCTATATATATATATTATAGTGGACATGTGGGGGGGTATATAGAGATAGATCTGGCCTATATATATATATATATATATATATATATATATATATATATATATTATAGTGGACATGTGGGGGGGTATATAGAGATAGATCTGGCCTATATATATATATTATAGTGGACATGTGGGGGGGGGGTATATAGAGATAAATCTGGCCTATATATATATATATATATATATATATATATATATATATATATATATATTATAGTGGACATGTGGGGGGGGTATATAGATAGATCTGGCCTATATATATATATATACACATTATAGTGGACATGTGGGGGGGGGTATATAGATAGATCTGGCCTATATCTATATATATATATACACATTATAGTGGACATGTATCTTCAGATCACATGACCGCTCTAAAGCAGACGGATTTGGGGGAGAATTTCATCATTTCCTCCTGCCATCTCCCTGCTGGAGCCGTCCGTATATAACCGCCACTTATACGTCTTTTCCTATTACACCTCCCTGCTGTCTCCATTATCCATTGGTTCCAGATATTTGTGTTTTTCTTGCCCCTGATTGGAAGCGACACCTTGAAGGCGTTCCTCCATTGGGTGAAATGTAACCTTGGAATGTACCTGGGACGTCCTAGTAGGTTTACTATACAATGTCTGGTGCAGCCAGTACCCACCTCCTCAGGACTGTCAGTGCTGAGGTCGGGGGTCCCATTAGTATCGATGGGTGGTCTCTCTTCCTTCTGGGAATATTACAATATGATTACTTTACTCCAAACAGGTTAATGCGACAGGAAACACTGAATGATAAACTTTTTATTTAAATGCATTCTGGGTAATTCCCATGCTGTGTGCATTACCTATAGTGCAGCAGTCTAAAACTGTGTAACTCCAGATGATGCAAAACTTACTATCATACTGTTACTGACCAAATCCTGTATGCTGAGAACAATATTACCTATAATACCTATATACAAGGAGGAATATTATCACCATACATATTACCATCATACTGATACTGACCAAATCATGTATACTGACCAATAATACCAATAATACCAGTATACAAGGGGGAATATTATCACCATACATATTACCATCATACTGTTACTGAACCAATCCTGTATACTGAGAACAATATTACCAATAATACCTATATACAAGGAGGAATATTATCACCATACATATTACCATCATACTGGTACTGACCAAATCCTGTATACTGATCAATATTACCAATAATACCAGTATACAAGGAGAAATATTATCACCATACATATTATTATTATTATACTGCTACTGACCAAATCCTGTATACTGAGACCGATATTACCAGAAATACCAGGATACAAGGAGAATATTATCACCATACATATTACCATTATATTGTTACTGACCATATCCTGTATACTGAGAGCAATATTACCAATAATCAATTGGTTCCAGATATTTGTGTTTTTCTTGCCCCTGATTGGAAGCGACACCTTGAAGGCGTTCCTCCATTGGGTGAAATGTAACCTTGGAATGTACCGGGGACGTCCTAGTAGGTTTACTATACAATGTCTGGTGCAGCCAGTACCCACCTCCTCAGGACTGTCAGTGTTGAGGTCGGGGGTCCCATTAGTATCGATGGGTGGTCTCTCTTCCTTCTGGGAATATTACAATATGATGACTTTACTCCAAACAGGTTAATGCGACAGGAAACACTGAATGATAAACTTTTTATTTAAATGCATTCTGGGTAATTCCCATGCTGTGTGCATTACCTATAGTGCAGCGGTCTAAAACTGTGTAACTCCAGATGATGCAAAACTTACTATCATACTGTTACTGACCAAATCCTGTATGCTGAGAACAATATTACCTATAATACCTATATACAAGGAGGAATATTATCACCATACATATTACCATCATACTGGTACTGACCAAATCCTGTATACTGAGACCAATATTACCAATAATACCAGTATACAAGGGGGAATATTATCACCATACATATTACCATCATACTGTTACTGAACCAATCCTGTATACTGAGAACAATATTTCCAATAATACCTATATACAAGGAGGAATATTATCACCATACATATTACCATCATACTGGTACTGACCAAATCCTGTATACTGAGACCAATATTACCAATAATACCAGTATACAAGGAGAAATATTATCACCATACATATTACCATCATATTGTTACTGACCAAACCCTGTATACTGATCAATATTACCAATAATACCAGTATACAAGGAGAAATATTATCACCATACATATTACCATCATAATGTTACTCACCAAATCCTGTACACTGATCAATATTACCAATAATACTGCTAATCAAATTATCATCATACTGTTACTGACCAAATCATGTATACTGAGACCAATATTACCAATAATACCAGTATACAAGGAGAAATATTATCACCATACATATTATTATTATACTGCTAATGACCAAATCCTGTATACTGAGACCAATATTACCAATAATACTGGTAATCAAAGAGGAATATTATCACTATACATATTACCATCATACTGTTGCAGACCAAATCCTGTATACTGATCAATATTACCAATAATACCAGTATACAAGGAGAAATATTATCACCATACATATTATTATTATTATACTGCTACTGACCAAATCCTGTATACTGAGACCGATATTACCAGAAATACCAGGATACAAGGAGAATATTATCACCATACATATTACCATTATATTGTTACTGACCATATCCTGTATACTGAGAGCAATATTACCAATAATCAATTGGTTCCAGATATTTGTGTTTTTCTTGCCCCTGATTGGAAGCGACACCTTGAAGGCGTTCCTCCATTGGGTGAAATGTAACCTTGGAATGTACCTGGGACGTCCTGTTAGGTTTACTATACAATGTCTGGTGCAGCCAGTACTCACCTCCTCAGGACTGTCAGTGTTGAGGTCGGGGGTCCCATTAGTATCGATGGGTGGTCTCTCTTCCTTCTGGGAATATTACAATATGATTACTTTACTCCAAACAGGTTAATGCGACAGAAAACACTGAATGATAAACTTTTTATTTAAATGCATTCTGGGTAATTCCCATGCTGTGTGCATTACCTATAGTGCAGCGGTCTAAAACTGTGTAACTCCAGATGATGCAAAACTTACTATCATACTGTTACTGACCAAATCCTGTATGCTGAGAACAATATTACCAATAATACCTATATACAAGGAAGAATATTATCACCATACATATTACCATCATACTGATACTGACCAAATCCTGCAAACTGACCAATATTACCAATGATACCAGTATACAAGGAGAAATATTATCACCATACATATTATTATTATACTGCTACTGACCAAATCCTGTATACTGAGACCAATATTACCAGCAATACCAGTATACAAGGAGAAATATTATCACCATACATAACCATCATAATGTTACTCACCAAATCCTGTACACTGATCAATATTACCAATAATACTGCTATACAAATTATCATCATACTGTTACTGACCAAATCATGTATACTGAGACCAATATTACCAATAATACCAGTATACAAGGAGAAATATTATCACCATACATATTATTATTATACTGCTAATGACCAAATCCTGTATACTGAGACCAATATTACCAATAATACTGGTAATCAAAGAGGAATATTATCACTATACATATTACCATCATACTGTTGCTGACCAAATCCTGTATACTGATCAATATTACTAATAATACCAGTATACAAGGAGAAATATTATCACCCTACATATTACCATCATACTGTTACTGACCGAATCCTGTATACTGAGACCAATTTGACAAATAATACCAGTATACAAGGAGAAATATTATCACCATACATATTACCATCATACTGTTACTGACCATATCCTGTATACGTAGACCAATATTACCAATAATACCAGTATACAAGGAGGAATATTATCACCATACATATTACCATCATACTGTTACTGACCAAATCCTGTATACTGAGACCAATATTACCAATAATACCAGTATACAAGGAGGAATATTATCACCATACATATTACCATCAAACTGCTACTGACCAAACCCTGTATACTGACCAATATTACCAATAATACCAGTATTCAAGAAGGAATATTATCACCATACATATTACTATCATGCTGTTACTGACCAGGACTGTCAGTGGTGAGGTCGGGGGGTCACATTAGTATCGACGGGTGGTCTCTCTTTCTCCTGGGAATGGTAGAATATGATGACTTTACTCCGATCAGGTTAATGTGACATAAAACACTGAATGCTAATCTTTTAAATGCAATGCATTCTGGGTAAGTCACCATGCTGTGTGCACTACCTATAGAGCAGTGGTCTCCAAACTGTGCATCCCCATATATAGTGCAGAACTACAACTCCCAGCATGCCCGGACAGCCGTCGGCTGTCCGGGCATGCTGGGAGTTGTAGTTTTGCTACATTACGTGTCACTTACCTGGTCGGTGTCGTAGCTTTCGATGAACCATCCCCAGGGGTCGCTCTCTGTATCGGAGAGACAGCCGGGTAATGTGACAGCTGCCAGGAGCAGAGACAGCCTCCAAACCAGCATCTTGTCCTCTCTTTAAGGAACACTCCACTCCTGGCTCCTTTTATTCCGTTTCTGCGTCTTAATTTTCCGGTGTCGTTTGCGCAATTCTTACCTTCACAAGGACGGGCAGTGATGTCACCGGCTGATTAGAGATTTGGTATTTCTGTCCGATACTAAGATAAAGAATATAACCTATCACTTCCTGTTATCTGCAAATAAAGTCCGAGGAGACTCCTATTACCACAGGGGAAGACAAACTATTGCTCTCTGTTAGCAGCCATTTCATTCTGTCATTGCCAGAGCAGTGTTTCCCAACGGTTGCCCGGGCACGCTGGGGGTTGCAACAGCTGGAGGCACACTGGTTGGGAAACACTGTGCTAGAGGTTAGCTTAACCCCTTAAGGACTCAGGGTTTTTCCATTTTTGCACTTTCGCTTTTTCTTCATCACCTTCTAAAAATCATAACACTTTTTTAATTTTGCACCTACAGACCCATATGAGGGCTTTTTTTTTTTTTTTTGCGCCACCAATTGAACTTTGTGATGACATCAGTCAGGGCGAAACCAGAAAAAAAATATTTGGGCAAAATTGGGGAAAAAAACGCCATTTTGTAACTTTTGGGGGCTACTTTTCGGAAAAAATGACACCTCTTTATTCTGTAGGTCCATACGGTTACCAGGATACCCAATTTTTATAGGTTTTATTTTATTTTTCTAGATGCACCAAAATTTGTATGTTTAAAATTGTCATCTTCTGACCCTTGTAACTTTTATATTTTTCCATATACAGGGATGTATGAGGTCTTATTTTTTGCGCAGTGATCTGGAGTTTTTATCGGTTCCATTTTTGTTTTGATGGGACTTTTTGATCGCTTTTTATAATCTTTTTAGCGTATACAAAGTGACCAAAAACACACAATTTTGAACTTTGAAATTTGTTTTGCGCGTACGCCATTGACCGTGCAGTTTAATTAACATTATATTTTTATAGTGCGGACATTTACTCAAGGTGCGATACCACATATGTTTATTTTTATTTTTGTTTACATATACATTTTTTTAAATAGGAAGAGTGGGGTAATTCAAACTTTTATTCAGGAAAGGGTTAAATCACATTTATTCACGTTATTTTTTACTTTTTGTTAACAGTTTTTTTTAGCCCCCATAGGGGATTATATCATGCAATCCTTTGATTGCATATACTGATCAATGCTATGCCATAGCAAATCATTGATCAGTGTAATCTGTGCTCGATTGCTCCAGCCTGGATCTCAGGCTTGGAGCAATCAAAATCCGATCGGACAGTGAGGAGAAAGGAAAGGCACTTCCCGCAGTCCTCTAAGCTGTTCGGGAAACCTCAATTTCACCCAGGGGCGGATCCAGAGTCGAGTCTCGGGAGGGGCACTATTAGAGTATTTTGTGTTGGTGGACAGAAAACAAGATGTTGCTCACGGAACTTACAATATTATTAAATGTATCATACAGTCCTAACCTTGTTTAAGACTCTTAGGCCGTGTTCACATGTCAGAATAATTATCAAATATACCAATTGCTACAGAATGGGAAAGTGCTGAAGAGGTTTTTACCATTCAAAACTACAGCTCCCAGTATGACCTAAGCAGTGGTGAAGGGATGCTGGGAGTTGCTGTTTCACCCATCATAACTGCAGAACTGACAAGTGACTACAGCTCTGATGGGACAAAATGAGGAGAATACACAATAATATCAGTGACTACAGGTGACGTCTTCTCTATAGTGAGGAGAATACACAATGATATCAGTGATTACAGGTGACATCTTCTCTATAGTGAGGAGAATACACAATGATATCAGTGATTACAGGTGACGTCTTCTCTATAGTGAGGAGAATACAGATTGAGATCAGTGACTACAGGTGACGTCTTCTCTATAGTGAGGAGAATACACAATGATATCAGTGATTACAGGCGACATCTTCTCTATAGTGAGGAGAATACACAATGATATCAGTGACTACAGGTGACGTCTTCTCTATAGTGAGGAGAATACACAATGATATCAGTGACTACAGCTGACGTCTTCTCTATAATGAGGAGAATACACAATGATATCAGTGATTACAGGTGACGTCTTCTCTATAGTGAGGAGAATACACAATGATATCAGTGACTACAGGTGACGTCTTCTCTATAGTGAGGAGAATACACAATGATATCAGTGATTACAGGTGACATCTTCTCTATAGTGAGGAGAATACACAATGATATCAGTGACTACAGGTGACGTCTTCTCTATAGCGAGGAGAATACACAATGATATCAGTGACTACAGGTGACGTCTTCTCTATAGTGAGGAGAATACACAATGATATCAGTGATTACAGGTGACGTCTTCTCTATAGTGAGGAGAATACACAATGATATCAGTGACTACAGGTGACGTCTTCTCTATAGTGAGGAGAATACACAATGATATCAGTGACTACAGGTGACGTCTTCTCAATAGTGAGGAGAATACACAATGATATCAGTGACTACAGGTGACGTCTTCTCTATAGTGAGGAGAATACACAATGATATCAGTGACTACAGGTGACGTCTTCTCTATAGTGAGGAGAATGTACAATGATATCAATGACTACAGGTGACGTCTTCTCTATAGTGAGGAGAATACACAATGATATCAGTGACTACAGGTGACGTCTTCTCTATAGTGAGGAAAAAACACAATGATATCAGTGATTACAGGTGACATCTTCTCTATAGTGAGGAGAATACACAATGATATCAGGGACTACAGGTAACGTCTTCTCTATAGTGAGGAGAATACACAATGATATTAGTGATTACAGGTGACATCTTCTCTATAGTGAGGGGAATACACAATGATATCAGTGACTACAGGTGACATCTTCTCTATAGTGAGGAGAATACACAATGATATCAGGGATTACAGGTGACATCTCTATAGTGAGGAGAATAAACAATGATGTCAGTGACTACAGGTGACGTCTTCTCTATAGTGAGGAGAATACACAATGATATCAGTGACTACAGGTGACATCTTCTCTATAGTGAGGAGAATACACAATAATATCAGTGATTACAGGTGACGTCTTCTCTATAGTGAGGAGAATACACAATGATATCAGTGACTACAGGGGACGTCTTCTCTATAGTGTGGGGAATACACAATGACATCAGTGATTACAGGTGACGTCTTCTCTATAGTGAGGAGAATACACAATGATATCAGTGATTACAGGTGACATCTTCTCTATAGTGAGGAGAATACACAATGATATCAGTCATTACAGGTGACATCTTCTCTATAGTGAGGAGAATACACAATGATATCAGTGATTACAGGTGACATCTTCTCTATAGTGAGGAGAATACACAATGATATCAGTGATTACAGGTGATGTCTTCTCTATAGTGAGGAGAATACACAATGATATTAGTGATTACAGGTGACGTCTTCTCTAAAGTGAGGAGAATACACAATGATATCAGTGATTACAGGTGACATCTTCTCTATAGTGAGGAGAATACACAATGATATCAGTGATTACAGGTGACGTCTTCTCTATAGTGAGAATACACAATGATATGAGTGATTACAGGTGACGTCTTCTCTATAGTGAGGAGAATACACAATGATATCAGTGATTACAGGTGACATCTTCTCTATAGTGAGGAGAATACACAATGATATCAGTGATTACAGGTGACGTCTTCTCTATAGTGAGGAGAATGTACAATGATATCAGTGATTACAGGTGACGTCTTCTCTATAGTGAGGATAATACACAATGATATCAGTGACTACAGGTGACGTCTTCTCTATAGTGAGGAGAATACACAATGATATCAGTGATTACAGGTGACATCTTCTCTATAGTGAGGAGAATGTACAATGATATCAGTGATTACAGGTGACGTCTTCTCTATAGTGAGGAGAATACACAATGATATCAGTGACTACAGGTGACGCCTTCTCTATAGTGAGGAGAATACACATTGATATCAGTGACTACAGGTGACGTCTTCTCTATAGTGAGGAGAATACACAATGATATCAGTGATTACAGGTGACGTCTTCTCTATAGTGAGGAGAATACACATTGATATCAGTGATTACAGGTGACGTCTTCTCTATAGTTTTCCCTTATCTAATTCAGCTAGTACATACCGCCAGGATTTGTTCCAGCTAAATTTTCTCTCAGCAGAACTTGACACCCAGATGGCTCCTCACTATGTCAGCAGATTCTGATCCTCGATATGAAAACAATAATTATTATAATACTGCCAGACACTGTATTCTTCGAATACAATACCGCCACACACCCTCTGAATATAATTCTGACACACTGTACCCCCTGAATATACAACACACTGTACCCTTTGTATATAATACTATCACACACACTGCATCCCTGAATATAATAATACCACACACTGTGCCCTCTGAATATAATACTACCACACACTGCACTCTCTGAATATAACTTGCTGTGCAGTGCACCCTCTGATTAAAATACCGTAATGTATTGTGGCCCCTAAAAAAACGTACCACCTAAGAAATTCCTCATAATATACACTATACTTCTGAAATACAAAACACTCTGTGCCTTCACAAATAGTAATAATGCCCCATCTTGTGCCCCTACATATAATAATTATGACCCGTCCTGTTCCCCCCACATAATAAGAATGCCCTCTGTCCTGTGCCCCTCACATATAATGCCCCCATCATGTGCCCCTCACATATAATGCCCCGTGCTGTGCCCCTCACATATAATGCCCCATTTTTGCCCCTCACATATAATGCCCCCATCATGCGCCCCTCACATATAATGCCCTCTGTCCTGTGCCCCGCACATATAATGGCCCTGTGCTGTCCAGGCATGCTGGGAGTTGTAGTTTTGCAACAGCTGGAGTCACCCTGCTTGGGAAACACTGATCTAGAGCAGAGTTTTCCAAGCAAGGCGCATCCAACTGTTGCAAAACTACAACTCCCAGCATGTAACAAATGGAATGGGGATATTGGGAACCAACTGTTCTGTTCTCCTTATGTTTTAGGGCACATAACGTGACAGACAGCTAAACCTTCCCCGACAATTCATTGACAAAGGAGCCCTCAACATGTCCCTCAACATGCGATGGTAATCCGTTCCAAATGGACCATTGTTTGTTGAAACCATCGTATGTTGAGGGATCCGTGCAATGTAAAGTATAGGACAGTGGTCTACAACCTGCGGACCTCCAGATGTTGCAAAACTACAACACCCAGCATGCCCGGACAGCTGTTGGCTGTCCGGGCATGCTGAGTGTTGTAGTTTTGCAACATCTGGAGGTCCGCAGGTTGTAGACCACTGTTAGACGAAGTTGTACTCACCTGTCCCCGTCGCTCCGGACCGTCACCGCTCGTCACCGCTGCCCTGGATGTCGCCGTCCATCGCTGTCGCCGTGTCCCCGGGGTGTCCCTGACGCTCCGGCAAGGTCTCCGCTTCCCCGGCATCCTCGCTCTCCGTCACCGCCATCACGTCGCTACGCACAACGCTCCTATTGGATGACGGGACGGCGTGCGCGGTGACGTGATAACGACGATGGAGAGCGCCGACGATGCAGGGGATCCCGAAGAGGAAGCCGGAGCCCCGAGGACAGGTAAGTGATCGTCAGCGGACCACACGGGGCACCGTAAACGGCTATCCGGGGGCAGCTGAAGCAGTCTGCGCTGCTGGATAGCCATTTATGCGATGGCCCCGACATAAAAAAGCATCGTATGTTGATGCTGCCTTCATCATATGATGGCCACTGAGAGTGATCGTATGCTGAAATGATCGTATGTCGGGGCCATCGTAGGTCGGGGGGGTCACTGTATATAAGAGTATATACAGATATATACCCAGGAGCATGCTATCCTATTTGATTGACAAGCATGTTCCCTGTACCCTCTATAAAACTCCTACAAACAAGGATGGAAATCCTTTGGACTTGGTCTTCTCTAGACTCTAGGTCCGTGTTTCCAGCTGGAGAATAACTGGTTTGGACACACGGACCTAGAGTCTAGAGAAGACCAAGTCCAATGGATTTCCATCCTTGTTTGTAGGACAACCAGTTATTCTCCAGCTGTTGCAAAACTACAACTTTGGAGGAACGTTGGTTTGAAAACACGGACCTAGAATCCCAAGACCGGGTCCGGTGGATTTCCGTTCTCGTTCATAGGGGTGTAAGTGTGAGAGGGTCAAGTGACAAAGTTAAAGGGGTACTCTGGTGGAAAACAAATGTTTTCAAATGAACTGGAGCCAGAAAGTTAAACAGATTTGTAAATTTCTTCTGTTTCTAAATCTTAATCCTTCCAGTATTTATCAGCTGCTGTAAGCTCCACAGGAAGTTGTGTAGTTCTTTCCAGTCTGAACACAGTGCTCTCTGCTGCCACCACTGTCCATATCAGGAACTGTCCAGAGCAGGAGAGGTTTGTTATGGGGATTTGCTCCTACTCGAGACAGATCCTGACACGGACAGAGGTGTCAGCAAAGAACACTGTGGTCAGACTGGAAAGAACTACACAACTTCCTGTGGAGAATACAGCAGCTAATAAGTACTGGAAAGGTTCAAGATTTTTATATAGAAGTAATTAAAAAATCTGTATAACTTTCTGGCACCAGTTCATATGAAAATATTAGTTTTCTACTGGAGTACCCCTTTAAAGAGAAAAATATAGGGGCAGATAAGGAGATCAATGAGGGGGATTAAGGAACTGCCAAGGAGAGCCAAGGAGGCGTTGGACAACACTCAAGAAAAATGGCTGGAGGAGTCTGAGGGTGTGGACCTAAAAAAAGGGAGAACACAAGGGAGCGTAATGGAGGAATGACCTGAAGGGTGCACTGTCTGAGACGTAACCCAACTCCTCCGCCATGTCTGTTCTCTGCCCGGGGGGTATGAGAGAAGTGTGGACCACCATAAGTTGTAGCAGCCAGGGTGACCATGTCGGACTCTTGTAGCCATGAGAATCGGCAGAGATCTACTGATAAACAGGTCATGACCGAGAGTTAACAAGAGATGGCACGCAGGGAATCCGAATTGTGCAAATATTTATTAGTTATGAAACAGTTCGGTATTTTTACTAGATTTGAGGGGATCAGTCAAAAGTGTTAAAGAGTACCTGTCATCAACAAAAACTTTTAATATGTTGTTCATAATCATTAATGAAGACATATTGTAATATATCTTAAAAATATTAATATTTATACCAGTTTTTTCATTTTATACCTTTGGCCACTAGGGGTCTCTCTTCTATGCCTGGTCTGCAGGCAGCTTCCTATGCTTTTCATAGTGAGTGTACAGCTTTTAGGACTAATGCTGAAGGGCTCTGGTCCTTCCACAGGAAGTTCAGTACTCTCAGCTCAGGACTCGCTCCCAGCCTGGAGCAGCACTGTTAGCTACTGTCACGATGCCGGCTGGCAGGTAGTGGATCCTCTGTGCCAGAGAGGGATTGGCGTGGACCGTGCTAGTGGATCGGTTCTAAGTCACTACTGGTTTTCACCAGAGCCCGCCGCAAAGCGGGATGGTCTTGCTGCGGCGGTAGTGACCAGGTCGTATCCACTAGCAACGGCTCAACCTCTCTGACTGCTGAAGATAGGCGCGGTACAAGGGAGTAGACAGAAGCAAGGTCGGACGTAGCAGAAGGTCGGGGCAGGCAGCAAGGATCGTAGTCAGGGGTAACGGCAGGAGGTCTGGAACACAGGCTAGGAACACACAAGGAAACGCTTTCACTGGCACGATGGCAACAAGATCCGGCGAGGGAGTGCAGGGGAAGTGAGGTGATATAGGGAAGTGCACAGGTGAACACACTAATTGGAATCACTGCGCCAATCAGCGGCGCAGTGGCCCTTTAAATCGCAAAGACCCGGCGCGCGCGCGCCCTAGGGAGCGGGGCCGCGCGCGCCGGGACAGGACCGAGGGAGAGCGAGTCAGGTACGGGAGCCGGGGTGCGCATCGCGAGCGGGCGCTACCCGCATCGCGAATCGCATCCCGGCTGGAAGCGGAATCGCAGCGCCCCGGGTCAGTGGATCTGACCGGAGCGCTGCAGCGGGGAGAGTGTAGCGAGCGCTCCGGGGAGGAGCGGGGACCCGGAGCGCTCGGCGTAACAGTACCCCCCCCCTTGGGTCTCCCCCTCTTCTTAGAGCCTGAGAACCTGAGGAGCAGACTTTTGTCTAGGATGTTGTCCTCAGGTTCCCAGGATCTCTCTTCAGGACCACAACCCTCCCAATCCACTAAAAAAAAAGTTTTCCCTCTGACCTTTTTAGAAGCTAAGATCTCTTTGACAGAGAAGATGTCCGAGGAGCCGGAAACAGGAGTGGGAGGAACAGATTTGGGAGAAAAACGGTTGAGGATGAGTGGTTTAAGAAGAGAAACGTGAAAGGCATTAGGGATACGAAGAGAAGGAGGAAGAAGAAGTTTGTAAGAGACAGGATTAATCTGACACAAAATTTTGAAAGGACCAAGATAGCGTGGTCCCAACTTGTAGCTAGGGACACGGAAGCGGACATATTTAGCGGAGAGCCATACCTTGTCTCCAGGGGAAAAAATGGGAGGGACTCTTCTTTTCTTATCCGCGAACTTCTTCATGCGTGATGAAGCCTGTAAGAGAGAATTTTGGGTCTCTCTCCATATGATGGAAAGGTCACGAGAAATTTCATCCACAGCGGGCAGACCAGAGGGCAAGGGGGTAGGGAGGGGGGGAAGAGGGTGACGGCCGTACACCACGAAAAATGGGGATTTGGAGGAAGATTCAGAGACTCTGAAGTTATACGAGAATTCGGCCCATGGAAGGAGATCTGCCCAGTCATCCTGGCGGGAGGAAACAAAATGTCGCAAATAATCACCCAAGACCTGGTTAATTCTTTCTACTTGTCCATTGGACTGGGGATGATATGCAGAAGAAAAATTTAATTTAATCTTGAGTTGTTTACAGAGAGCCCTCCAGAATTTAGACACGAATTGGACGCCTCTATCCGAGACGATCTGCGTAGGCAACCCGTGAAGACGAAAAATGTGTACAAAAAATTGTTTAGCCAACTGAGGCGCTGAAGGAAGACCAGGAAGAGGGATGAAATGTGCCATTTTGGAGAATCGATCAACGACCACCCAAATAACAGTGTTGCCACGGGAAGGGGGTAAATCAGTAATAAAATCCATACCAATCAGAGACCAAGGCTGTTCGGGGACAGGCAGGGGATGAAGAAGACCAGCGGGCTTCTGGCGAGGAGTCTTATCCCGGGCACAGATAGTGCAGGCTCGCACAAAGTCCACAACATCCGTCTCCAGAGTCGGCCACCAATAGAAGCGGGAGATGAGTTGCACAGATTTCTTGATGCCCACATGACCTGCGAGATGGGAGGAGTGACCCCATTTGAGGATTCCGAGGCGTTGGCGTGGAGAAACAAAGGTCTTTCCTGGAGGAGTCTGCCTGATGGAGGCTGGAGAAGTGGAGATCAGGCAGTCAGGTGGAATGATGTGTTGCGGAGAGAGTTCAACTTCTGAGGCATCCGAGGAACGAGAGAGAGCATCGGCCCTAATGTTCTTATCGGCAGGCCGAAAGTGAATCTCAAAATTAAATCGGGCAAAGAACAGAGACCACCGGGCCTGGCGAGGATTCAGCCGTTGGGCAGACTGGAGGTAGGAGAGGTTCTTGTGGTCGGTGTAAATAATAACTGGAAATCTTGATCCCTCCAGCAGATGCCTCCATTCCTCAAGTGCTAATTTGATGGCTAGAAGCTCTCGATCCCCGATGGAGTAGTTCCTCTCCGCCGGAGAGAAGGTCCTAGAAAAAAAACCACAAGTGACAGCATGCCCGGAAGAATTTTTTTGTAGAAGAACAGCTCCAGCTCCCACTGAGGAGGCATCAACCTCCAATAGGAAGGGTTTGGAAGGGTCAGGTCTGGAGAGCACGGGAGCCGAAGAAAAGGCAGACTTGAGTCGTTTAAAGGCGTCTTCCGCTTGAGGAGGCCAAGACTTGGGATCGGCATTTTTTTTGGTTAAAGCCACGATAGGAGCCACAACGGTAGAAAAATGTGGAATAAATTGCCTGTAATAATTGGCGAACCCCAAAAAGCGTTGGATAGCACGGAGTCCGGAGGGGCGTGGCCAATCTAAGACGGCAGAGAGTTTGTCTGGATCCATTTGTAGTCCCTGGCCAGAGACCAAATATCCTAGAAAAGGAAGAGATTGGCATTCAAACAGACATTTCTCAATTTTGGCATAGAGTTGATTGTCACGAAGTCTCTGAAGAACCATACGGACATGCTGGCGGTGTTCTTCTAGATTGGCAGAAAAAATTAGGATATCGTCCAGATATACAACAACACAGGAGTATAACAGATCACGAAAAATTTCATTAACAAAGTCTTGGAAGACAGCAGGGGCGTTGCACAGGCCAAAGGGCATGACCAGATACTCAAAGTGTCCATCTCTGGTGTTAAATGCCGTTTTCCACTCATCCCCCTCTCTGATGCGGATGAGGTTATAGGCACCTCTTAAGTCCAGTTTAGTAAAGATGTGGGCACCTTGTAGGCGATCAAAGAGTTCAGAGATGAGGGGTAGGGGGTAGCGGTTCTTAACCGTGATTTTATTAAGACCGCGGTAGTCAATGCAAGGACGTAGGGAGCCATCTTTTTTGGACACAAAGAAAAATCCGGCTCCGGCAGGAGAGGAGGATTTACGGATAAAGCCCTTTTTTAAATTTTCCTGGACGTATTCAGACATGGCAAGAGTCTCTGGGGCAGAGAGAGGATAAATTCTGCCCCGGGGTGGAGTAGTGCCCGGGAGGAGGTCGATAGGACAATCATAAGGCCTGTGAGGAGGTAGAGTCTCAGCTTGTTTTTTGCAGAAAACATCCGCGAAGTCCATATAGGCCTTAGGGAGACCGGTTACTGGAGGAACCACAGAGTCACGGCAAGGGTTACTGGGAACCGGTTTTAGACAGTCCTTGGAACAAGAGGGCCCCCAACTCTTGATCTCCCCAGTGGACCAATCCAGGGTTGGGGAATGAAGTTGAAGCCAGGGAAGTCCAAGGAGAATTTCCGAGGTGCAATTGGGGAGGACCAAAAGTTCAATCCTCTCGTGATGAGATCCGATGCTCATTAGAAGGGGCTCCGTGCGGAAACGTATGGTACAGTCCAATCTTTCATTGTTTACACAATTGATGTAAAGGGGTCTGGCGAGACTGGTCACTGGGATGTTGAACCTGTTGACGAGAGAGGCCAAAATAAAATTTCCTGCAGATCCAGAGTCCAAGAAGGCCACAGTAGAGAAGGAGAAGGCAGAGGCAGACATCCGCACAGGCACAGTAAGACGTGGAGAAGCAGAGTAGACATCAAGGACTGTCTCACCTTTGTGCGGAGTCAGCGTACGTCTTTCCAGGCGGGGAGGACGGATAGGACAATCCCTCAGGAAGTGTTCGGTACTAGCACAGTACAGGCAGAGGTTCTCCATGCGGCGTCGTGTCCTCTCTTGAGGTGTCAGGCGAGACCGGTCGACCTGCATAGCCTCCACGGCGGGAGGCACAGGAACGGATTGCAGGGGACCAGAGGAGAGAGGAGCCGAGGAGAAGAAACGCCTCGTGCGAACAGAGTCCATATCTTGGCGGAGCTCCTGACGCCTTTCGGAAAAACGCATGTCAATGCGAGTGGCTAGGTGAATGAGTTCATGTAGATTAGCAGGAATTTCTCGTGCGGCCAGAACATCTTTAATGTTGCTGGATAGGCCTTTTTTAAAGGTCGCGCAGAGGGCCTCATTATTCCAGGATAATTCTGAAGCAAGAGTACGGAATTGTACGGCATACTCGCCAACGGAAGAATTACCCTGGACCAGGTTCAACAGGGCAGTCTCAGCAGAAGAGGCTCGGGCAGGTTCCTCAAAGACACTTCGGATTTCCGAGAAGAAGGAGTGTACAGAGGCAGTGACGGGGTCATTGCGGTCCCAGAGTGGTGTGGCCCAAGACAGGGCTTTTCCAGACAGAAGGCTGACTACGAAAGCCACCTTAGACCTTTCAGTGGGAAACTGGTCCGACATCATCTCCAGATGCAGGGAACATTGGGAAAGAAAGCCACGGCAAAACTTAGAGTCCCCATCAAATTTATCCGGCAAGGATAGGCGTAGACCAGGAGCGGCCACTCGCTGCGGAGGAGGTGCAGGAGCTGGCGGAGGAGATGACTGCTGAAGCTGTGGTAGTAACTGCTGTAGCATAACGGTCAGTTGAGACAGCTGTTGGCCTTGTTGCGCTATCTGTTGTGACTGCTGGGCGACCACCGTGGTAAGGTCAGCGACAACTGGCAGAGGTACTTCAGCGGGATCCATGGCCGGATCTACTGTCACGATGCCGGCTGGCAGGTAGTGGATCCTCTGTGCCAGAGAGGGATTGGCGTGGACCGTGCTAGTGGATCGGTTCTAAGTCACTACTGGTTTTCACCAGAGCCCGCCGCAAAGCGGGATGGTCTTGCTGCGGCGGTAGTGACCAGGTCGTATCCACTAGCAACGGCTCACCTCTCTGGCTGCTGAAGATAGGCGCGGTACAAGGGAGTAGACAGAAGCAAGGTCGGACGTAGCAGAAGGTCGGGGAAGGCAGCAAGGATCGTAGTCAGGGGCAACGGCAGGAGGTCTGGAACACAGGCTAGGAACACACAAGGAAACGCTTTCACTGGCACGATGGCAACAAGATCCGGCAAGGGAGTGCAGGGGAAGTGAGGTGATATAGGGAAGTACACAGGTGAACACACTAATTGGAATCACTGCGCCAATCAGCGGCGCAGTGGCCCTTTAAATCGCAAAGACCCGGCGCGCGCGCGCCCTAGGGAGCGGGGCCGCGCGCGCTGGGACAGGACCGAGGGAGAGCGAGTCAGGTACGGGAGCCGGGGTGCGCATCGCGAGCGGGCGCTACCCGCATCGCGAATCGCATCCCGGCTGGAAGCGGAATCGCAGCGCCCCGGGTCAGTGGATCTGACCGGAGCGCTGCAGCGGGGAGAGTGTAGCGAGCGCTCCGGGGAGGAGCGGGGACCCGGAGTGCTCGGCGTAACAGCTACAAGCCTGCACATGCCTCTCATATAACAGAGGCCAGTCACCTCCCCCTCCCCCTGCTCTGTGTTCTCCCTGCCCCTCACCACACGTTATCTTTACATTGTATTATCTCACTGCACTCCCTGCTCTGTGCCCCCCCCCCCCCGACATTCATCTTAATTTCTGCCTCTGTGATTGCTCCGACCGCCCCTGGTTCTCAGCATTTACTTTTAAGTGCAGAGAGACACAGGAGAGAGAGAGAGACAGAGGCTGCCGTCCCTCCCCTGTACTTAGTCTGTATGCACATTGCAGAGCAGTGTTTCCCAACCAGGGTGCCTCCAGCTGTTGCAAAACTACAACTCCCAGCATGCCCGGACAGCTGTTGGCTGTCTGGGCATGCTGGGAGTTGTAGTTTTGCAACCGCTGGAGGTACCCTGGTTGGGAAACACTGCTGCAGAGGGAGAGCAGCATACAGGAAGACTGGCAGAAGCAGAGTCCCGGCCAGGCTTCATGTGACATCATGCCTGCCGGGACCCGCCTCCTTCCACCCCTCAGAAAGACAGTGCTCCTGAGCTAATGAAGAGGGATAAAAAAAGGTATTTCCACAGCGTTTTAAACCTCAAAAAACACAGGGATAGGCATAGTTAGAGTAAGGGACAGATGGGGAGGGGGATCAGGGAAAGTCTAGGTGATGACAGGTACTCTTTAAACATTATATATTCCAGGGTTTAGAAATAAAAAATCTTCACTTGTCTATAGAATCTTATGGCATCCCATCTGGTTCCATTTCTTATTGATCAGTTTTGAGAAGGTCAAATAACTCTCTAAAGATAATTGTTTAAACCTTAATCTTTTATGAGTGTTTCGCCCTTTTGTAACCCGAGATTGTACCGATACCTTAGTGTGACACAACGTGTCGAAATGTTTGTATCTTGGTATCTGATCGACAAAAGGTTTCCCAACATGTATTGGTAGATGTTATCGGGGAGGAAGTTATTTTTATTTTCTTCTGTGAGGGGAACGTGGGAGGAAGAGAAGGTTTCGTATTTGATTCTATGATGAGCCGAGTACTCAGGTGGAAAACATATATATATATATTTATTTTTTAATCAACTGGAGCCAGAAAGTTAAACAAATTAATACATTACTTCTATTTAAAAATCCTTATCCTTCCAGTACTTATCAGCTGCTGTATAAAACAGAGGCAGTTCTTTTCTTTTTGAATTTATTTTCTGTCTGACTACAGTGCTCTCTGATGACACCTCTGTCCATGTCAGGAACTGTCCAGAGGAGGAGCAAATCCCCAAAGTGAGCCTCTCCTGCTCTGGACAGTTCTTAACATGGCCAGAGGTATCAGCAGAGAGCACCACGAACAGATAGAAAATAAATTCAAAAAGAAAAGAATTATTATACAGCAGCTGATGAGTACTGGAAGGATTAAGGTTTTTAAATAGACGTCATGTGCTAATCTGTTTAACTTTCTGGCACCAGTTGATTTAACCCCTTAAGGACTCAAGGATTTTATTTTAACATTTTCGTTTTTTCCTCCTCGCCTTCTAAAAATCCTAACTCTTTTAAATTTTCATCCACAGACTAGTATGCAGCTTTTTTTTTTTTTTTTTGCATGACCGGTTTGTAATGACATCATTCATTTTACCATAAAATGTAGGGTGCAACCAAAAAATATGGTGATACCAAATATGTTTGTTAAACTTTTTTTTTACACTTTTTGGGGATAAAATGGGGAAAAATTGACAATTTACATTTTTTTGGGGGGAGGGGATTTTTCACATTTTTTTAACTCCCATAGGGGACTATTTATAGCAATCATTTGATTGCTAATACTGTTCAGTGCTATGTATAGGACATAGCACTGATCAGTGTTATCAGTCATCTTCTGCTCTGGTCTGCTCGATCTCAGACCAGAGCAGAAGACCCGCGGAGACGGATGGAGGCAGGTGAGGGGACCTACAGATGATTGGATCGCCGCGGCAGCGCTGTGGGCAATCCGATCATCCATTTTTCTGACCGCGCTCCCGCAGATGCCGTGATCTGTGGGATGCGATTGCTGATGTTGGCCATTACCGGCGGGCTATCAGCAGTCGGGAACTGCTGCGCATGACCCGAGCATCGCTCCGATGCTCGCGGTGAAGTACAGGGCATAAATGTACGTCATGGTGCGTTAAGTACCACCTCACCAGGACGTACATTTACGTCCTGCATCGTTAAGAGGTTAAAGGGGTATTCTGGCTTTATACATCTTATCACCTATCCAAAGGACATATGATAAGATGTATGATCGCAGTGGGGTCCCCTATATTTTGTGGCGGGTGCTGCCTCCAAGACGTGACATCACGGCCAAGCCCCCTCACAACTTCACAACAGACGTCACACCCCCTCCCATAGACATGAATGGAGGAGGCGTGGCGTGACGTACATCTTCGTCTCAGAAGCAGCCCCCGGCACTGAATGTTGGGGGCTGCACCAAGATCTCGGGGGTCCCAGTGGCGGAACCCCTGCTGCGATCATACATCTTATCCCATGTACTTTGGATAGGGGATAAGATGTATAAAGTCGGAATACCCCTTTAAGTTGCTCAGCTTGTCTATATATTGGGATATATATGTATATATATGTTTCACAAGTGATGTTATAGTCAGGTAGATCTTGATCAAGAAACACAAGAAATGATGAAATAATCTAAAACAGGTGGAATCTGGACCCAAATCATCTGCAGAATATTGTATCCCAAAATCATCATGGCTCCTGGTTTACAGTCTGGATGTGATTATACTGTGAGGAGGGACTCTGTATGTAATTATACTGTGAGGGGGGATCTGGATGTGATAATATGGTGAGGGGGCGCTGGATGTAATTATACTGTGAGGGGGGATCTGGACATGATTATACTTTGAGGAGGAGCTCTGGACGTGAGTATACTGTGAGGGGGGCACTGGATGTGACTATACTGTGAGGGGGGCTCTGGATGTGATTATATTGTGAGGGTTGCTCTGGATGTGATCATACGGTGATGGGGCACTGGATGTAATTATGCTGTGAGGGGGCACTGGATATGACTATACTGTGAGGGGGGCTCTGGATGTGATTGTATTGTGAGGGGGCGCCTATGGATGTGATTATACTGTGAGGGGCATCTGGATGTGATTATACTGTGAGGGGGGCGCTGGATGTGATTATACTGAGAGGGGGGCTATGGATGTGAATATACTGGGGGGATCTGGATGTGATTATACTGGGGGGATCTGGATGTGATTATACTGTGACGGGGCTCTAAATGTAAATAAACTGTGAGAGGGCTCTAAATTGGATTATACTGTTAGGAGGCTCTGTATGTGATTATACTGTGGGGGGCTCTGAATGTAAATAAACTGTGAGAGGGCTCTAAATTGGATTATACTGTTAGGAGGCTCTGTATGTGATTATACTGTGGGGGGCTCTGAATGTAAATAAACTGTGAGGGGGCTCTGAATGTGATTATACTGTGAGGGGGCTGTGGATATGATTATATTCTTAAGGGGCTATGGATCTGATTATACCATGAGGGGGCTCTGGATGTGATTATACTGTCGGGGGCTCTGAATTTAAATAAACTGTGAGAGGGCTCTAAATTGGATTATACTGTGAGGAGGCTCTGTATGTGATTATACTGTGGGGGGCTCTGAATGTAAATAAACTGTGAGGGGGCTCTGAATGTGATTATACTGTGAGGGGCCTGTGGATGTGATTATACTGTCAGGGGCCTCTGGATGGGATTATAGTGCAAGGTGGGTCCTTGGATGGGATTATAATGTGAGAGGACTCTGGATGGGATTATCCCGTGAGTGGATTGTGGATGTGATTATATTGTAAGGGGGCTCTGGATGTGATTATATTGTGAGGAGGACTCTGTATGTGATTATACTGTGAGGAGGACTCTGTATGTGATTATATTGTGAGGAGGACTCTGTATGTGATTATACTGTGAGGAGGACTCTGTATGTGATTATACTGTGAGGAGGCTCTGGATGTGATTATACTGTGAGGAGGCTCTGGATGTGATTATACTGTGAGGAGGCTCTGGATGTGGTTATACTGTGGGGGGCTCTGAATGTAAATAAACTGTGAGGGGGCTGTGGATAAGATTATACTGTCAGGGGGGCTCTAAATATAAATAAACTGTGAGGGGGCTCTGGATGAGATTATACTGTGAGGGGGCTCTGGATGGGATTATAGTGCAAGGTGGGTCCCTGGATGTGATTATAATGTGAGGGGACTCTGGATGGGATTATAATATGAGGGGGCTTCGGATGGGATTATATTGTGAGGGGGCTCTGGGTAGTATTATATTGAAAGGGGGCTCTGGATGGGATTATACTGTGAGGTGGCTCTGAATGGGATTATGTATGATTATGTAGTGAGGGGGGCTCTGGTTGTGATTATAATGTGATGGGGCTGTGGATGTGATTATACTGTGAGGGGGGCTCTGGATGTGAATATACTGTAAGGGGACTCTGAATGTGATTAATCCATGAGAGGGCTGTGGATTTGATTGTACTCTGAGGGGGTACCTCTGGATGTGATTATACTGTGAGAGGGGACCTCTGGATGTGATTATATTGTGAGGGGGATGTTGATGTGATTATACTGTAGGGGGGCCTCTGGATGTGATTATACTGTAGAGGGGCTCTGGATGTGATTATATTGTAGAGGGGCTCTGGATGTGATTATACCGTGAGAGGGCTGTGGATTTCATTGTTCTGTTAGAGGGATGTGGATTTCATCATACTGTGAGGGGAGCTCTGGATGTGATTAAACTGTAGGGGTCTCTGGATGTGATTATACTGTAGGGGGGCTCTGGATGTGATTATACTGTAGGGGGTCTCTGGATGTGATTATACTGTAGGGGTCTCTGGATGTGATTACGCTGTAGGGGGTCTCTGGATGTGATTATACTGTAGGGGGGCTCCGAATGTGATTATACTGTAGGGGGCTCCGGATTTGATTAAATTGTAGGGGGGTTCTGGATGTGATTATACTGTAGGGGGTTCTGGATGTGATTATACTGTAGGGGGGCTCCGTATGTGATTATATTGTAGGAGGGCTCCGGATGTGATTATACTGTAGGGGGGCTCTGGATGTAATTATACTGTAGGGGGTTCTGCATGTGATTATACTGTAGGGGGACTCTGGATGTGATTATATTGTAGGGGGGTTCCGGATGTGATTATTCATCATCATCCATCATCATGCATCATTATCCATCATCATCCATCATTATCCATAATCATCTATCATTATCATCCATTATTATCCATCATTATCCATCATCATCCATCACCATCCATCATTGTCCATCATCATCCTTCACCATCCATCATTATCCATCATCATGCATCATTATCCATAATTATTCATCATCATCCACCATCATCCATCATTATCCATCATCATCCATCATTATCAGCCATTATTATTCATCATCATCCATCATTATTCATCATCAACCATTATTATCCATTATCATCCATCATCATCCACCATCATTCATCACCATCCATCATCATCTCTCATTACCCATCATTATCCATCATTATTCATCATCATCCATCATTATCCATCATTATCCATCATTATCCATCATCATCCATCATTATTATCTATCAGCATCCATCATCATCCATTATCATCCATCATTATTCATTATCAACCATTATTATCCATTATCATCCATCATCATCCATCATCATTCATCACCATCCATCATCATCCATCATTACACATCATTATCCATCATTATTCGTCATCATCCATCATTATTATCCATTATTATCCATCATTATCCATCATCATCCATCAACATCCATCATCATCCATCATTATCCATTATTATCCATTATTATCCATCATTATCCATCATTATCCAGCAACATCCATCATCTTCCATCATTATCCATCATTATTCCTCATCACCATCCATCAACATCCATCATCATCCATCATTATCCCTCATTATCCATCATCATCCATCATTCCTCTAAGAGATGATTCTATACACGGTGTGATATGTAACAAGGACATTTATTTTTATTTGCAGGTTTTTGGTTCATTATTTTATCCTGATTTCTAGGACTGTAACCAAGTGAGATGCTGTGAGCTCTGCTACATCTGTGACTCTGCTACACCAGGACAAAGCAGCTTCAGACCACCACAGCCTGCCAAGCTGGTGTTTATAAGGGGGTCTATGTGGTCATGTGGTCTAGGCCGTATAGGTCGTCTAGGTAGCCAAATGGTCTAGGCTGTAAAGGTCGTCTAGGTGGTCCATGTGGTCTAAGTCTAGGTAGTCTAGGCCGTAGAGGTCGTCTAGGTGGTCCATGTGGTCTAAGCCGTATAGGTCGTCTAGGTGGTCTAGCTGCTCTAGGCAGTCTGGGTGGTCTAAGAAATCTAGATGGTTCAGGAGGATGATGTTTCTCGTTTTATCTTATCCCAATGGAATTGAATTTCTGAAAGAAACAAAGATGTTTTGGAAAATTTGAACCAAATCCCCAGAAAACATTTCTAAGGTGAATACACATATACTCTGCATACTGTATATATCTTATAGTGGATATGTGGCTGTAAGGAGAGGAAGCATACATCCTAACAAGGCTGGGTGAGATGGTGAAGTCCAGGAAAGTTCAGCAGAATTACTATGTTACACCGTTTATTTAGAGGTAGGTGTAAAAATCACACATAGTTGTCGCCATCATATTTTGTATTTCTTTTCACAGTGTTGCTTATACGTATGATACCTCAATCATTTCTATGATGATAAAGTCAAGTTGGACTTTTCACTTGATCGCAGACCATGTTACTGTTTACTAACCCCTAAGTAACCACCATACTGTTACTGACCAAATCCTGTATACTGAGAATACAGGATTTGGTCAGTAACAGTAGGACTTGGTCAGTAACAGTATTACCAATAATACCAGGAATATTATCACCATACATATTACCAGCATACTGCTATGTAATACTGTATACTGAGAATAATATTACCAATAATATCAGTATACAAGGAGAAATATTATCACCATACATATTAACATCATACTGTTACTGAACCAATCCTGTATACTGAGACCAATATTACCATCAATACCAGTATACAAGGAGGAATATTATCACTATATATATTACCATCATACTGTTACTGACCCAATCCTGTATACTGAGACTGATATTACCAATAATACAGTATACAGGGAGGAATATTATCACCATACATATTACCATCATACTGTTACTGACCCAATCCTGTATACTGAGACTGATATTATCAAAAATACCAGTATACAAGGAGGAATATTATCACCATACATATTACCATCATACTGTTACTGACCAAATCCTGTATACTGAGACCAATGTTAACAATAATACCAGTATGCAAGGAGGAATATTATCACCATACATATTTCCATCATACTGTTACTGACCAAATCCTGTATACTGAGACCAATATTACCAATAATACCAGTATACAGGAAGGGATATTATCATTATATATACAAAGCATATAGGGATGAGCGAATCGAATCTGACGAATCTGAATTTGTTAAGAATTTCAGGAAAAATTTGATTCGTAACAAATACGAATATCGCCGCGATTCGATGAAATTAATCGCTTCATTAAACTCGATTTAGTGCGATCCAGGCTCCAAGACATCTAAAATGGCGGATCCAAATTTGAGGATATGGGGCAAGGAACTATGGGAAGGTGGGTAGGCGGGATGACCCTGAATGACATGAAGAATGCAGCCTATCAGCAGCCAGCCAGCCCTGTGATGTCACAGCCCTATATAATTGGCAGCCATCTTGCATTCAACCATTGCAGCGTTTTATGTCAGAGAGAGTGTTTTATTGCAGAGAGAGAGAGAGATAGAGCAGTGTGTGTGTTGCACAGAAAATGCATAATAATACTGCACTGTGCTCTACTACACAGTGACTCTGTACTGCTGCAGTGGTGTACAACAACTCTAAAGCTAATAGGGGCCAGTTAGGCTGAGCACTAAAAGCCATTGTCACCTGCTATTAGTATTGAGGGGTCTGTTCTGCACAACTCTATTACGCACCCTCTCCCGGTTACATCGCTGCAGCTTCACCTACCCTCTAGTACTCTACTCAGCCGCACCTGTCCTTTCAACCTACTGGTTACTGATTTCTTGCAGAAAGTCTGGGCTAACATACAATTCCAAGAAGATGGCTCTGTCACCCTCAGCTCAACACTGGACCCCGAGGAAACCCCGAGGACCCCGAGGAAACCTTCTCATGGCCAGGTCGCAGCAGACAAGGGGCATGTGGCAGCAGGAGTCACAGCGAGAGGTCTGGGGGGGGGTTAGAGGCAGGGGCTGAGACAGGCCGTAGCTGGCCTTGCGGCGGACCACCAGCTCAATTTTAAGATACAAGTACGAGCTTTTTCACTGCTGCAACTTCAAGCAGTATGCACCCACTAATCCAACGGCGCAGAAGTTGAATGTGCTCCTGTCCAAGCTGCTGGTGTTGCAGTCCCTCCCTTTTCAAGTGGTGCACTCTGCACCTTTCAGAAAATTGATGGCTTGTGCCGAGCCAAGGGGGAGAGTCCCAGTACCAGCCCTGCACAATTTTGTGGAAGAGAAGGTGGGCCAGTCCTTGAGCCTGTCGGTGTATACCAAAGTGCACGGCAGCGCCGATGTGTGGAACTGTAACTACGGTCAGGGACAATACTTGTCTTTTACGGCCCACTGGGTGAATGTGTTTTCTGCACAGCCACAACAGCAACTTGGACAGGTCACACCGCTTCCTCCTCCACGCTCTCAGGCCTTTGGTCCTGGTACAGTGTGCGACTCCACCTCCTCATCCTCTACCGTGTCCTCAGCCTCCACTGCCCGGACAAGTCTCTGTGGTCCTCCAGCATACCACGTGTGTAGGGCACGTTGGTGTCACGCTGTTCTTAACATGGTTTGTCTTGGCGAACGGAGTCACACAGGGGAGGAACTGCTAAAAGTCATTCGTAAAGAAATCCGAGTATGGCTTACTCCACGAAATCTGGAAATGGGAACCATGGTGACAGACAACGGGAAGACATTGTGTCCGCGCTACGACTGGGAAGGCTGAGCCATGCGCCCTGCATGGCACACATGTCCAATCTGGTTGTCAAGCGGTTCCCCCATCTGCAAGACATCCTAACAATGGGAAGGAAACTGTGCAAGCACTTCAGCCATTCGTACACCGCCAAGCACACTTTCCTTGAGCTGCAGCGTCAGAACGGTATCCCACAACATAGTCTTATTTGTGATGTTGCAACTCGTTGGAATTCCACCCTCCATATGTTGGACAGACTATACGAACATAGAAAAGCCATCACCGATTTCTTGATGATCCAAGCAGATAGGAGTACTCCCCTGTGTAACTTCAATGTGAACGAGTGGCAGCTCATACGTGACACCTGCCGTTTGCTCAGGCCCTTTGAGGAAGCCACATTATTAGTCAGTCACTAGGATTACGGAATGAACAACATAATTCCACTGCTTCATATCCTACAACACATATTGGAAACGATGGCTGGTCACGGCAATGGAGATGTGGCGCCTACATCTCACGGCCACATGATCCCTGTGGGGGCAGAACTGGAAGAAGAGGAAGAGGCGGAGGGGGACAGTGGAGCATAGGCAAAGTTTTGCGAAATGGGTGGTTTTTATAGTCATCTGACAGGAGAGGAGGAGCAGGCTGTGGAGCTACAGGGTGATGAGGAAGACAAGATAGAGGACCCAGACACACCTTGTCCAAGTGGTCTCCTCATTCTGCTGGCACATTAAATAAAACTTTTTATGCTAATCTATTTGAAATCTTCAATTTAAATTTAAAAAAATATCTTTAATCTTTTCAATTGTGAGTCCCAATGGTTTCGTCGGGCTACTGCCACCTCTAGTCTCTGTCATTGTACCGCCATGTGACTCCTTGTTATATTGGGTTTTATGGTCATACAGTATTAGTTAAAAGTACACGCTTCGGGCACCCGGGACATTAAACTTGGGAATCTAATCAAAATCTTCAATTTAAATAAAAAAAATAATTATGTAATCTTTTCAAGACTGAGGCCCCCTATGGTTGTCGCTATATATTACCTGTGGAATTACCACAATTATCCAATGAAACAGGTTGGAGCGATAACAATGAACCATAACTGATTAAACAAAACATTCGCAGTTTCACAGTTGGAGCAGCGCTGAGAGGCAGGGGCTGGAAAAGGTGGTAGCTCGCCTCGTGGAGTACCGCCAGCTAGATTTTAAGATACAAGTACGAGCTTTTTCACTGCAGCAACTTCTAGCAGTATGCGCCCACTTATCCAACAGAGCAAAAATGTGCTCCTTTCCAAGTTGTTGGTACTGCAGTCCCTCCATTTTCAAGTGGACACTCAGAGCATTTGACTGCACTGAGAGGCAGGGGCGGGGACAGGCGGTAGCTGGCCTTGCGGAGGACCGCCAACTCGATTTTAAGATACAACTAGGAGCTTTGCCATAGTTTACACTGCAGCAATTATACACTATTTGAGCTGGAATTACCACGGCTGCTGGCACCAGACTTGCCCTCCAATGGGTTCTCAAAAAATAATTTAAAGTTTGCTCATTCCAGTTATCAGGCTCTATCATTGTGCCGCCATGTGATCTCCTCATGCTGCTTGTACATTAAACTTGTGAATCTATTCAAAATATTAAATTTAAATAAAAAAAAATCTATATAATTTCAAGACTTAGGCCCCATGGTCGTCGTCATATATTACCTGTGGAATTACCACAAGAATCCATTGAAACAGGTTGGAGCCATAACAATGAACCATAACTGATTAAATGAAACATTCGCAGTTCCACACAGAGTAAGACAGTCGGGGGGCGCTGAGAGGCAGGGGCTGGAACAGGTGGTAGCTCACCTTGCAGTGGACCACCAGCTCAGTGCTCAACAGAATGGTTCCTCAAATAAGGATTTAAAAAAATAATAAAAATTAAAGTAAAAAATCTCTTTAATCTCTTCAATTGTGACGATATATGGACTCCCGACCTGCTGCCACACCCAGACTCTCTGCGGCAGTGATTCTAATAGCAATGCCTGTAATCTGCATGTCCTACTGAATAACAGTATTATTTCACTAGCCCAGCACACTCCCTATGCGCATTACGACAAGGCAAAGTGTTCTACACCCATATTAAGGCTCTCTGTAGACCTGAAATAGCCGTTTTTAATAGCCATACGCCACAAATAAATTCAGACCAAACCAATTTTTTTTCGGAAAATTAGGCAAATTGGGCAAATAGAATTTTCCAAAAATTTGCTCATCTCTAAAAGCATACATAATACAGTTACCTCAAGAAGACATATGAATAAGAACCACTATACAGACCAATGCTCCCGCATACAGAGACCACATACTTTAGTGGTAGATACACACTCTTTAGACAATATAATTGATTACAGTGCAGTTTTATTGAGAAACGTACAGAAGACATGTTTTTGCAATCCTCCTCTTTTGATGTCTTGTTTCTTTTCTCCAAAATGCCATAAAGATTTGCTCCAGACTCGTCTTCTTTTCTCTTCAAAATCTGATGGGTAAAAATCTTTTCAGAATCAGCCGAATCCTTTTCGACACCCACACTGCCCCAAAAATGCCATAATATAGCAGTTACATTCTTGTACACAGTAGACATTATTAGAGAACATTGTTGTATATTAGAGGCAGTATTATAGTAGTTATATTCTTGTATATAGGAGCAGTATTATAGTAGTTATATTCTTGTATATAGGGGCAGTATTATAGTAGTTATATTCTTGTATATAGGAGCAGTATTATAGTAGTTATATTCTTGTATATAGGAGCAGTATTATAGTAGTTATATTCTTGTATATAGGAGCAGTATTATAGTAGTTATATTCTTGTATATAGGAGGCAGTAATATAGTAGTTACATTCTTGTATATAGGAGGTAGTATTATAGTAGTTATATTCTTGTATATAGGAGGCAGTAATATAGTAGTTACATTCTTGTATATAGGAGGTAGTATTATAGTAGTTATATTCTTGTATATAGGAGCAGTATTATAGTAGACATATTCTTGTATATAGGAGCAGTATTATAGTAGTTGCATTCTTGTATGTAGGAGCAGTATTATAGTAGTTATATTCTAGTATATAGGAGCAGTATTATAGTAGTTATATTCTTGTATATAGGAGCAGTATTATAGTAGTTATATTCCTGTATATAGGAGCAGTATTATAGTAGTTATATTATTGTATATAAGAGCAGTATTATAGTAGTTATATTCTTGTATATAGGAGACAGTATTATAGTAGTTATATTCTTGTATATAGGAGCAGTATTATAGTAGATATATTCTTGTATATAGGAGCAGTATTATAGTAGTTATATTCTTGTATATAGGAGCAGTATTATAGTAGTTATATATTCTTGTATATATGAGCAGTATTATAGTAGTTATATTCTTGTATATAGGAGCAGTATTATAGTAGTTATATTCCTGTATATAGGAGGCAGTATTATAGTCGTTATATTCTTGTATATAGGAGCAGTATTATAGCAGTTATATTCTTGTACATAGGAGCAGTATTATAGTAGTTATATTCTTGTATATAGGAGCAGTATTATAGTAGATATATTCTTGTATATAGGAGATAGTATTATAGTAGTTATATTCTTGTATATAGGAGCAGTATTATAGTAGGTATATTCTTGTATATAGGAGCAGTATTATAGTAGTTATATTCTTGTATATAGGAGGCAGTATTATAGTAGTTATATTCTTGTATATAGGAGCAGTATTATAGGAGTTATATTCTTGTATATAGGAGCAGTATTATAGTAGTTATATTCTTGTATATAGGAGCAGTATTATAGTAGTTATCTATAAATATAAAACTCAATGGGGGAGATCCCAGTTGCCCATAGAAACCAATCAGATCACTTATTTCATTTCTAACAAGGCCTCTGCAAAATGAAAGAAGTGATCTGGGCAACTGGGCAGATTTTCCACTGCACAGGTTTGATAAATCTCCCCCATAATGTGTGCGTGCTCCAGCATCACGTCCATACGGCTAAAGATATTAACATGAAACTTGGTCACATGTTACTTATATGTCAACAACAGACATAGGATAGGTGATTTAACCCTTACCCACCCCCATTTGCTAGAGTTGGGGTTTTTATTTAAAGTCCCATACAAGTCTATGGGAAATATATGTTACTGCATAACTTCCAAATGGCTGGAGATATTTCCATACTACTTGGTCACATGTTACTTATATGTCCACTTAAAATATAGGATAGTTAATTTAACCCTTAACTACCCCCATTTGTGAGGGTCGGGGTTTTTGTTTAAAGTCCCATATAAGTCTATGGGAAATATATATTACTGCATAATTTCCAAACGGCTGGAGATATTTCGATAATACTTGGTCACATGTTACTTATATGTCCACTTAAAATATATAATAGTTAAATTAACCCCTAACCTACCCCCATATGTGAAGGATGTTTTTTTTTAATTCAAATCCCATGCAAGTATATAGGACTTTTGGTGCCTTACTCCACAAGCTCCGCTCTGCATCTACTGGTGTCAGTCTGGCAGGTAAGCCACACCCTCCCTGCATGCCATGTCCCACCTACAAAAACATGCTCACCCTTTAAGACACACCCCTTTTATTTTCAGCTTACAATATCTTTACCACAATGCAGAAATGAGGATTAGATATGGGGACAGGATATGAGGTTCGAATATAGGGATGAGATATGAGGATGGAATATCGGACAGGATATAGGGACAGGATATGAGGATGGGATATGAGGATTAGAAATGAGGATTAGATATGGGGACAGGATATGAGGATGAGATATGAGGACGGGATATGAGGTCAGGATATGAGGACGGGATACTAGGACGGGATATCAGGACAGGATGTGGGGACGGAATATGGGGTCAGGCTATGAGGTCGGGATATGAGGACAGGATATGAGGACGGGATACTAGGACGGGATATCAGGACAGGATGTGGGGACGGAATATGGGGTCAGGCTATGAGGTCGGGATATGAGGACAGGATATGAGGTCGGGATATGAGGACGGGATATGAGGACAAAAGCTTCCTCCCTTGTTGCTTTTCCTCCCCCACAAGGATTAGGTAGGAAAAACCAGGCAGCGCCGGGTACTCAGCTAGTAAAAATAATAAATTTATACCATGATTTGCTTTGTCTTGGAAAAGTGACTGCTCAATGTTCTGAGGAGATTTTCATGCAATTTATTGATAAATTTGGTGCAAGTAAGCCAAAAACGTATTATATTATATTTTCAAAATGTTAAATGCACAATACTATTACTATAACCGTCATCTAGTGCACTGCAACCAGTACTCACCCCATCAGGACTCTCAGGGTTGAGGTCGGGGGCCTCTTTCATATCGATCGGTGGTCTGTCTTCCTCCTGGGAATAGTAAAATATGATGACTTTAATGTAACCAGACTTAACCCCTTAAGGACCGAGGGTTTTTCCGTTTTTGCATTTTCGTTTTTTGCTCCTTGCCTTTAAAAAATCATTACTCTTTCAATTTTGCACCTAAAAATCCATATGATTGCTTATTTTTTGCGCCACCAATTCTACTTTGTAATGATGTCAGTCATTTTGCCCAAAAATCTACGGAGAAACGGAAAAAAAAAATCCTTGTGAGACAAAATTTAAAAAAAAAACGCTGTTTTGTAACTTTTGGGGGCTTCCGTTTCTACGCAGTGCATTTTTCGGTAATAATGACACCTTATCTTTATTCTGTAGGTCCATACGATTAAAATGATCCCCTACTTATATAGGTTTGATTTTGTCGGACTTCTGGAAAAAATCATAACTACATGCAGGAAAATTAATACGTTTAAAATTGTCATCTTCTGACCCCTATAACTTTTTTATTTTTCCGTGTATGGGGCGGTATGAGGGCTCATTTTTTGCGCCGTGATCTGAAGTTTTTAGCGGTACCATTTTTGCATTGATAGGACTTATGATATAAAAAGTGACAAAAAATGCACTATTTTGGACTTTGGAATTTTTTTGCGCGTACGCCATTGATCGTGAGGTTTAATTAACAATATATTTTTATAATTCAGACATTTTCGCACGTGGTGATACCACATATGTTTATTTTTATTTACACTGTGTTTTTTTTTTATTTTTATGGGAAAAGGGGGGTGATTCAAACTTTTAATAGGGAAGGGGTTAAAAAGTTAATTCACTTTTTTTTCACTTTATTTTTTGCAGTGTTATAGCTCCCATAGGAGACTATAACACTGCACACACTGATCTCTTATACTGATCGTTGTTATCCCATAGGAGACTATAACACTGCACACACTGATCTCTTATACTGATCATTGTTATCCCATAGGGACCTATAACACTGCGCACACTGATCTCTTATACTGATCATTGTTATTCCATAGGAGACTATAACACTGCACACACTGATCTCTTATACTGATCATTTTTATCCCATAGGGACCTATAACACTGCACACACTGATCTCTTATACTGATCATTGTTATCCCATAGGAGACTATAACACTGCACACACTGATCTCTTATACTGATCATTGTTATCCCATAGGGACCTATAACACTGCGCACACTGATCTCTTATACTGATCATTGTTATTCCATAGGGACCTATAACACTGCACACACTGATCTATTACATTGATCATTGTTATCCCATAGGAGACTATAACAATGCACACACTGATCTCTTATACTGATCATTGTTATCCCATAGGGACCTATAACACTGCACACACTGATCTCTTATACTGATCATTGTTATCCCATAGTGACCTATAACACTGCACACACTGATCTATTACACTGATCATTATTATCCCATAGGGACCTATAACACTGTGCACACTGATCTCTTATACTGATCATTGTTATTCCATAGGGACCTATAACACTGCACACACTGATCTATTACATTGATCATTGTTATCCCATAGGGACCTATAACACTGCACACACTGATCTATTACACTGATCATTATTATCCCATAGGGACCTATAACACTGCACACACTGATCTTTTACATTGATCAGTGGTTTCTCATAGGAAACCAGTGATCGATGATTCTGCCGCTTGACTACTCATGCCTGGATCTCAGGCACTGAGCAGTAATTCGGCGATCGGACAGCGAGGAGGCAGGTAGGGACCCTCCTGCTGTCCTGTAAGCTGTTTGGGATGCCGCGATTTCGCCACGGCTATTCCGAACAGCTCCCTGAGCTAACCGGCATGCTTTCACTTTCACTTTAGACGCAGCGTTCAACTTTTAACGCCGCTTCTAAAGGGTCAATAGCGCGTGGCACCGCGATCAATGCCGCACGCTATTAGCCACGGGTCCCGGCCGTTGTTAGAGGCGGGGCCCGACCCGCTATGATGTGGGGCCACGCCGTGGCCCCGCGTTATAGATCGGGAGCGGACACATGACGTACCGGTACGTCATGTGTCGTTAAAGGGGTACTCCGGTGGAAAACATTTTTTTTTTTTTAAATCAACTGGTGCCAAAAAGTTCTACAAATTTGTAAATTACTTCTATATAAAAATCCTAACCCTTCCAGTACTTATCAGCTGCTGTATGCTCCGCAGGAAGTTGTGTAATTCTTTCCAGTCTGACCACAGTGCTCTCTGGTGACACCTCTGTCCAGGTCAGGAACTGTCCAGAGCAGGAGCAAATATCCCCATAGGAAACATCTCCTTCTCTGGACAGTTCTTGATATGGACAGAGGTGTCAGCAGAGAGCACTGTGGTCAGACTGGAAAGAACTACATAACTTCCTGTGGAGCATAAAGCAGCTGATAAGTCCTGGAAGGGTTAAGATTTTTAAATTGAAGTAATTTACAAATCTGTATAACTTTCTGGTACCAGTTGATTTAAAACATAAATAAATAAATAGTTTGCCACCGGTGTACCCCTTTAAATCAGATCAATGTAACATTAAACAGTGAATGATACATTTTATATTGCAATGTATTCTGTGTGCATTGCCTATAGTTCAGCGGTCTCTGAATATTGCTAAACCGCATCCTAAGATGTTGCAAAACTACAACTCCCAGCATGCCCGGACAGCCGTTGGCTGTCCTGGCATGCTGGGAGTTGTAGTTTTGCAACATTATGCCGCAATATGTGTCATTTACCTGGTCTTCATCGTTGCTTTCGATGATCCATCCCTCGGGATCGCTCTGTGAGGTGTCAGAGAGACAGTCGTGTAATGTGACAGCCGCCAGGAGCAGAGACAGCCTCCACACCAGCATCTTGGCCTCTCCTTAAGGAACATTCCGCTCCTGGCTTCTTTTATTCTCTTTCTGAGTCTTAATTTTGGCGCAATTCTTACCCTCACCCGCCCGCAGATAGGGAAGCGCAGTGACGTCGAGAGCTGGAACTGATTAGAGACGTGGTATTTATTTCTGGCAGTAACATTTATTTTCAGTAAGAAAAAAAAAAAAACATCGCTTCTTGTTAAAAGGGGTTTCTCCAGAAATCCAAAAACGTAGTGATTTTTTTTTTATATATAATTTAAGAATTTCTTCCAACTTTCAAAAAAAAAAAAACAGGACGTTGTTTTTTGAAGGATTCAGAGAGCGAATGTAACCTATTGCTCTCTGTTATCAGCCATCCTATGCTAGTAAAAGTATGGTGTAGCTCCCAAAAGGAAACATAGTATTATATAGAGGGGAATGGAACTGCGTCAGCCACCAGCAGCAACACGCAGGAATATCACTTTAAAATACACTATACATATATATATATATATATATATATATATATATATATCAATTTTCCATGCATTATACTACTGTATACGTCTAAATAAATCATAAATTTACCAAGTTACAATAGTGTAAGGAGGAAAGGAAATCTTACCAACACTGTAACTGACCAAATCCTGTATACTGAGACTGATATTTACGATAATACCAGTATACAAGGAGGAATATTATCACCATACATATTACCATCATACCATTATTGACCAAATCATGTATACTGGGACCAATATTACCAATAATACCAGCATACAAGGAGGAATATTATCACCATACATATTACCATCATACTGTTACTGACCAAATCCTGTATACTGAGACCAATATTACCAATAATACCAGTATACAAGGAGGAATATTATCACCATACATATTACCATCATACCATTACTGACCAAATCATGTATACTGGGACCAATATTACCAATAATACCAGCATACAAGGAGGAATATTATCTCCATACATATTACCATCATACTGTTACTGACCGAATACTGTATACTGAGACCGATATGACCCATTATACTTATATACAAGGAGGATATATTACCCCCATACAGTGACCATTTAGTGGTAGATATCTGCTGTACACAGGCTCTTCAGACAATATAAGTGATTACATACATCAGGTGAAGTGTTATCTGGTTGTAGTAGAAGCTCCTTTAAGGTAGTAGTAGCAGACCCCTTTTAGGCAGAAGTAATTTTTATATCAGCTGTACACAGGCTCTGCAGACCATATAAATGATTATGTTCAATTACATCAGTGACGTGTTCTCTGGTCGTATACTCCTTTAGGCAGTAGTAGCTGCAGCCCCCTATAGGCTGTAGTAGTAGCAGCCCCCTTTAGGCTGTGTTAGTAGCAGCCCCCTTTAGGCAGTAGTAGCTGCAGCCCCCTTTAGGCTGCGATAGTAACAGCCCCCTTTAGGCAGTAGTAGCTGCAGCCCCCTATAGGCTGTGTTAGTAGCAGCCCCCTTTAGGCTGTGTTAGTAGCAGCCCCCTTTAGGCAGTAGTAGCTGCAGCCCCCTTTAGGCTGCGATAGTAACAGCCCCCTTTAGGCAGTAGTAGCTGCAGCCTCCTTTAGGCTGTAGTAGTAGCAGCCCCCTTTAGGCAGTAGTAGTAGCAGCCCCCTTTAGGGAGTAGTAGTAGTAGCAGACCCTCCCTCCTATTTGGTAGAAGTAGAAGCAGCAGCCTCCTTTAGGTAGTATTAGTAACAGCCTCCTTTACGTAGTAGTAGTATGAGCAGCCCCCTTTAGATAGTAGTATCAGCATCCCCCTTTAGGTAGTACTAGTAAAGGCCTCCTTTATGTAGTAGTAGCAGTCCCCTTTAGGCAGTAGTATCAGCACCCCCTATAGGTCGTGGTAGTAGTAGCAGCAGCCCCATTTAGGCAGTAGTATCAGCACCCCCTATAGGGGGTAGTAGTAGTAGTAGCAGCAGCCCCATTTAGGAAGTAGTATCAGCACCCCCTATAGGGGGTAGTAGTAGTAGCAGCAGCCCCATTTAGGTGGTAATAGTAGCTGTCCCCTTTAGGCAGTAGTATTTTACTGGTGTATTTTATAAACCTGTTTTTAGCAGGGGGTTAATGGCAAGTTCTGTCATGTGACGTATCTCTGCCATTTTAAAAATCAAAAAATTCTATAATATCTGTGCTGATAGATGGTGTAAACTGTAATTTTTTGTGTAAATTTAACGTGATTTAGAATTTCCTCTAATTGTCCTGGTTCCCCCCAGATAAGAATATAATCATTTATTTAGAGACGTCAGAGCACAAGGCCGGGAAATTATGGTAAATTCTTCCCCGGTGCCACCATAAATAAACTGGACTAACTGGGTGCGAAGCGGATGCCCATGGCTGTGCCTGACAGTTCTAGGTAATTCTTAATTTTGTTTTTCAAAATAAAAGTATTTTGAAATAATATGAAATTTTTCCTTTTTAAAATAACAACATCCAAACCAAAAACATTAAGATTTATTGAAAGCAGGTCAAAGGTTACTGCCACAAACAAGTTTAGCTTGGTCAGGGTGGGCCAGAGTGTTCAGCCCCCCACGATCACTAGAATGATCCAGGAGAAGAGCACAGGTGAGCACTTCACTCTGCTGCCCTACCCCACTGACCCACACTGCTGCCCCACTCCTCTGCCCTACTCCGCCAACCCACACTGCTGCCCCACTCCGCTGCCCTACTTCACCGACCCACACTGCTGCCCCACTCCTCTGCCCTACTCCGCCGATCCACACTGCTGCCCCACTCCTCTGCCCTACCCCACCGACCCACACTGCTGCCCCACTCCTCTGCCCTACTCCGCCAAAACACACTGCTGCCCCACTCCTCTGCCTTACTCCGCCGATCCACACTGCTGCCCCACTCCTCTGCCCTACCCCACCGACCCACACTGCTGCCCCACTCCTCTGCTCTACTCCGCCGACCTACACTGCTGCCCCACTCCTCTGCCCTACTCCGCCAACCCACACTGCTGCCCCACTCCTCTGCCCTACCCACCGACCCACACTGCTGCCCCACTCTGCTGCCCTACCCCACCGATCCACACTGCTGCCCCACTCCACTGTCCTACTCCGCCAACCCACACTGCTGCCCCACTCCTCTGCCCTACTCTGCCAAAACACACTGCTGCCCTACTCCTCTGCCCTACTCCACAAAAACACACTGCTGCCCCACTCCTCTGCCCTACTCTGCCAAAACACACTGCTGCCCCACTCCTCTGCCCTACTCCACCGATCCACACTGCTGCCCCACTCCTCTGCCCTACCCCACCGACCCACACTGCTGCCCTACTCCGCCGACCCACACTGCTGCCCCACTACTCTGCCCTACTCCGCCAACCCATACCCTTGCCCCAATCTGCTGCCCTACCCCACCGACCAACACTGCTGCCCCACTCCGCTTCCCTACCCCACCGACCCACACTGCTGCCCCACTCTTCTGCCCTACTCCGCCAACCCACACTGCTGCCCCACTCCTCTGCCCTACCCACCGACCCACACTGCTGCCCCACTCCACTGGCCTACCCCACCAATCCACACTGCTGCCCCACTCCACTGCCCTACTCCGCCAACCCACACTGCTGCCCCACTCCTCTGCCCTACTCTGCCAACCCATACCCTTGCCCCAATCTGCTGCCCTACCCCACCGACCAACACTGCTGCCCCACTCCGCTGCCCTACCCCACCGACCCACACTGCTGCCCCACTCCCCTGCCCTACTCCACCAACCCACACTGCTGCCCCACTCCTCTGCCCTACTCCACCAACCCATACCATTGCCCCACTCCGCTGCCCTACTCCACCAACTCACACTGCTGCCCCACTCCACTGCCCTACTCCACCAACCCTCACTGCTGCCCCACTCCTCTGCCCTACTCCGCTAACACATACCATTGCCCCAATCCGCTGCCCTACTCCACCGACCAACACCTTTGCCCCACTCCACTGCCCTACTCCACCAACTCACACTGCTGCCCCACTCCTCTGCCCTACTCCACTGACCTATACCACTGCCCCTATCCGCTGCCCTACTCCACCGACCAACACCTTTGCCCCACTCATCTGCCCTGCTCCACCAACCCACACTGCTGCCCCACTCCTCTGCCCTACTCCACCGACCCACACTGTTGTCCCACTCCGCTCCCCCACACCTCTGCCCCACCTGATGACTTTATAGACTTTCTATAGAGTCCATCTCCTGCCATTCTCTTCTCCTGGAGCTTTCTAGTGATCGGTGGGAGTCCTGACTCTTTATCCTACAAATTCATAAGACGTGTCATGCCGCCCTGGTCGTATAGAATTAGACCTTGTGCAAGTGAATGGGGTCCATTTCAGATCTCAACTGTCGGGTTGTGGTCAGGGGCCCTTGTGGGTCACAACACAACCGCAGTCCCTTGCATGAGTCACAATGCCAAAAGATCACAGCAATGCAGCACTGTAATTCTTATTGTGCAACCAAAAATCTCACTGCAGCCCTGACCAAGGACACCGGTGTCTCAAGATGTCTCAGCTGCTGTAAGCATATATATATATTGGCAGCACGGTGAGGAGTTTGATTTTTCTCCATGCAGAGGAGGCGCTGTTATAATTTCACCATATATAATAAGATTAAAAAAATATGGATAGATAGATAGATAAGAGATAGATAAATAGATATGAGATAGATAGATAGATATGAGATAGATAGATAGATATGAATAATGCTAAAGAGAAAAAAAAAGAAGAGCTTCTCATAAGGAAGGTGAATATGAAAACGGTGACCCACCGCCAAACCGGTCATGCTGGAGGATGTTGCAGGCAGCAGAATGTTCTCCACAGCGTCTCCAGACTCTGTCACGTCTGTGGACGTCGGGCCCTCATACCACCCTCATGGAGTCTGTTTCTGACCGTTTGAGTGGACACATACACATTTGTGTCCTGCTGAAGGTCATTTTGCAGGGCTCTGGCAGTGCTCCTCCTGCTCCTCCTTGCACAAAGGCAGAGGTAGCGGTCCTGCTGTTGGGTTGTTGCCCTCCTACGGCCTCCTCCATGTCTCCTGATGTACTGGCCTGTCTCCTGGTAGCGCCTCCATGCTCTGGACACTACGCTGACAGACACAGCAAACCTTCTTGCCACAGCTCGCATTGATGTGCCATCCTGGATGAGCTGCACTACCTGAGCCACTTGTGTGGGTTGTAGACTCAGTCTCCTGTTACCACTAAAGTGAAAGCACCGCCAGCATTCAAAAGTGACCAAAACATCAGCCAGGAAGCATAGGAACTGAGAAGTGGTCTGTGGTCACCACCTGCAGAACCACTCCTTTATTGGGGGTGTCTAATTGCCTATAATTTCCACGTGTTGTCTGTTCCATGTGAAATTGATTGTCAATCAGTGTTCTTCCTGAGTGGACAGTGGGATCTCACACAAGTGTCAGTGACTTGGAGTAACATTGTGTTGGTTAAGTTTTCACTTTATTTATTTGAGCAGTTTAGATAGATAGATAGATATGAGATAGATAGATAGATAGATATGAGATAGATATGAAATAGATAGATAGTTAGAAAGATATGAAATAGATAGATAGATAGATAGATAGATATCCACAAAGACTTGTTGGCAGCACAACCGGATACAATAGAGTGATGATAGGTGGGTGCCAGCGGAGAGGGCCTGGTCACAACCCTTTTAGACAATGCATACACAGAAAATCCGCAGCACTCCAGGAGTAATTCAATGGTGGTTTATTGTCCCATGCAGAAACAGTGATACAACGTTTCACCGGTCTCACACCGGCTTTTTCAGTGAGACGGGTGAAACGTTGTATCACTGTTTCTGCATGGGACAATAAACCACCATTAAATTGCTCCTGGAGTGCTGCGGATTTTCTGTGTATAGATAGATAGATAGATATGAAATAATATAATACTTTGTCTCTCATATCAATCTATCTATCTCATATCTATCTATCTCATATCTATCTATCTATCTATCTCATATCTATCTATCTATCTCATATCTATCTATCTAGCTCATATCTATCTATCTCATATCTATCTCAAATCTATCTATCTATCTATCTATCTCATATCTATCTCATATCTCATATCTATCTATCTATCTCATATCTATCTCATATCTCATATCTATCTATCTATCTATCTCATATCTATCTCATATCTATCTCATATCTCATATCTATCTATCTATCTCATATCTATCTCATATCTATCTCATATCTCATATCTATCTATCTATCTATCTCATATCTATCTCATATCTATCTCATATCTATCTCATATCTATCTATCTCATATCTATCTCATATCTATCTCATATCTATCTATCTATCTATCTCATATCTATCTATCTATCTCATATCTATCTATCTATCTCATATCTATCTCATATCTATCTATCTATCTCATATCTATCTATCTATCTCATATCTATCTATCTCATATCTATCTATCTATCTCATATCTATCTATCTATCTATCTCATATCTATCTATCTATCTATCTATCTATCTCATATCTATCTATCTATCTCATATCTATCTCATATCTATCTATCTATCTATCTATCTATCTCATATCTATCTATCTATCTATCTCATATCTATCTATCTATCTATCTATCTATCTCATATCTATCTCATATCTATCTATCTCATATCTATCTATCTATCTATCTATCTTATATCTATCTCATATCTATCTATCTCATAACTATCAGTGAAAAGAAAATATGAATTATCAAAAATAACAGTTTTTTTTCTTAATTAACTTTTTACAATTCTATACATTTTAATACTTTTGTAATTAATCCAAGTCAGCTTCAAATATACAAATTCTCCTCCTATTTATCACCACAAGGAGGAGCCATAAGAACTGAGCTTTTGTTGATACAGTTAATAATCTATATTATTATCTATTCATTGATATAATGTGCTGACTGATATAAAGCTCTGTCTGAAATAAAGCTCTGTCTGATATAAAGCTCTGTCTCATATGAAGCTCTGTCTGATATGAAGTGCTGACTGTTATAAAGCTATGTCTGATGTAAAGCTCTGACTGATATAAAGCTCTGACTGATATAAAGCTCTGTCTGATATGAAGCTCTGTCTGATATGAAGTGCTGACTGTTATAAAGCTATGTCTGATGTAAAGCTCTGACTGATATAACGCTCTCACTGATATAAAGCTCTGATTGATATAAATTCTTATAAAACTCTGATTGATATAAAACTTTGTCTGATATAAGGCTATGACTGGTATAAAGCTCTGACCGATATAAAGCTATGACTGGTATAAAGCTCTGACCGATATAAAGCTCTGACTGATAGAAAGCTCTGTTTTAAATAAAGCTCTGACTGATATAAATATCTATCTGATATTAAGCTCTGACTGATTTAAACCTCTGTCTGATATTAATCTCTGACTAATATAAAGCTTTGTCTGATATAAAGAATGGTCTGATGTAAAGCTCTGACTGTTATAAATCTCTGACTGTTATAAATCTCTGACTGATATAAAGCTCTGTCTGATATACAGCTCTGACTGATATAAAGCTCTGACTGATATAAAGCTTTGTCTAATGTAAAGCTCTGATTGATATAAAGCTATTTCTGATATAAAGCTCTGACTGATATAAAGCTCTGACTGAGATAAAGCTCTGACTGAGATAAAGCTCTGTCTGATGCAAAGCTCTGAATTATATAAAGCTCTGTCTGATATAAGGCTCTGACTGGTATAAAGCTCTAACTGATATAACGCTGACTGATTTATAGCTTTGACTGATGTAAAGCTCTTGCTTGTTTAAAGTTCTGACTGATATAAAGCTCGAATTGGTATAAGGCTCTGACTGGTATAAAGCTCTGACTGGTATAAAGCTCTGACTGGTATAAAGCTCTGACTGGTATAAAGCTCTGACTGGTATAAAGCTCTAACTGATATAAAGCTCTAACTGATATAACGTTCTGACTGATTTATAGTTTTGACTGATGTAAAGCTCCTACTTGTTTAAAGTTCTGACTGATATAAAGCTCGAATTGGTATAAGGCTCTGACTGGTATAAAGCTCTGACTGGTATAAAGCTCTGACTGGTATAAAGCTCTGACTGGTATAAAGCTCTAACTGATATAAAGCTCTAACTGATATAACGTTCTGACTGATTTATAGTTTTGACTGATGTAAAGCTCCTACTTGTTTAAAGTTCTGACAGATATAAAGCTCGGATTGGTATAAGGCTCTGACTGGTATAAAGCTCTGACTGGTATAAAGTTCTGACTGATATAAAGCTCTGACTGATATAAAGCTCTGATTGGTATAAGGCTCTGACTGGTATAAAGCTCTGATATAAAGCTCTGACTGATATAAAGCTCTGATTGGTATAAGGCTCTGACTGGTATAAAGCTCTGATATAAAGCTCTGACTGATATAACGCTCTGACTGATATAAAGCTCTGACTGATATAAAGCTCTGATTGGTATAAGGCTCTGATTGGTATAAGGCTCGGACTGATATAAAGCTCTGACTGATATAACGCTCTGACTGATATAAAGCTCTGACTGATATAAAGCTCTGATTGGTATAAGGCTCTGACTGATATAAAGCTCTGATTGGTATAAGGCTCTGACTGGTATAAAGCTCTGACTGGTATATAGCTCTGACTAGTATACAGCTCGTACTGCAGATCCACATATAGACGTTTTCCTAAGAATCAAAGTCATTTTTCTTACAAAACATTTGGGAAATTCCTGGGAACAGTGAAAATAAAATCATCACAAACCAAAGTTCTATCCAGAAATTATTATAAAACCACAGAACAAAGGAACAAATGATGAGATAATAAAAAACAGGGGAATCTGATCCCAAATCATCTACAAAATATTCTACACCCTGTACAAGGGATTATCTGATCGTATCCCCTATATGTCCGCATCCCCTTTATATCACTACCCCTATATATCCTTACCCTCATATGTCCTCATCCCCTTTATATCCTTATCCACATATGTCCTCAACCCCTATATCCCCTTACCCTCATATGTTCTCATCCCCTTTATGTCCTTATCCCCTATAAATCCTCATTCCCTGTATGTCCTTATCCCCTATATGTCCATATCCCCCATATGTCCTCATCCCCTTTATGTCCTTATCCCCTATAAATTCTTATCACCTATATGTCCATATTCCCCATATGTCCTCATCCCCTATATGTCCATATTCCCCATATGTCCTCATCCCCTATCCTTATGCCTTATATGTTCTTATCCCCCATATAGCCTCATCCCCTATATGTCCTCATTCCCTATATATCATTATCCATTATATATATTTACCCCCCATGTGTCATTATCCCCTATATGTCCTCATTCCCTATATATCATTATCCCTTATATATCTTTACCCCCCATGTGTCGTTATCCCTTATATATCTTTACCCCCCCATGTGTCGTTATCCCTTATATGTCCTCATCCCCTATTTGTCCTCATTCCCTATATATCATTATCCCTTATATATCTTTACCCCCCATGTGTCCTTATCCCTTATATGTCCTCATCCCCTATATGTCCTCAACCCCTATATATCATTATCCCTTATATATCTTTACCCCCCCATGTGTCGTTATCCCTTATATGTCCTCATCCCCTATAGGTCCTCATTCCCTATATATCATTATCCCTTATATATCTTTACCCCCCATGTGTCCTTATCCCTTATATGTCCTCATCCCCTATATGTCCTCAACCCCTATATATCATTATCCCTTATATATCTTTACCCCCCCCATGTGTCGTTATCCCTTATATGTCCTCATCCCCTATAGGTCCTCATTCCCTATATATCATTATCCCTTATATATCTTTACCCCCCCATGTGTCGTTATCCCTTATATGTCCTCATCCCCTATGTGTCCTCATTCCCTATATATCATTATCCCTTATATATCTTTACCCCCCATGTGTCATTATCCCCTATATATCCTCATTCGCTATATATCATTATCCCTTATATATCTTTACCCCCCCATGTGTCGTTATCCCTTATATGTCCTCATCCCCTATATGTCCTCATCCCCTATATATCATTATCCCTTATATATCTTTACCCCCCCATGTGTCGTTATCCCTTATATGTCCTCATCCCCTATATGTCCTCATTCCCTATATATCATTATCCCTTATATATCTTTACCCCCCCATGTGTCGTTATCCCTTATATGTCCTCATCCCCTATATGTCCTCATCCCCTATATATCATTATCCCTTATATATCTTTACCCCCCATGTGTCCTTATCCCCTATATGTCCTCATTCCCTATATATCATTATCCCTTATATATCTTTACCCCCCCATGTGTCGTTATCACTTATATGTCCTCATCCCCTATATGTCCTCATCCCCTATATATCATTATCCCTTATATATATTTACCCCCCATGTGTCCTTAACCCCTATATATCCTCATTCCCTATATATCATTATCCCTTATATATCTTTACCCCCCATGTGTCCTTATCCCCTATATGTCCTCATTCCCTATATATCATTATCCCTTATATATCTTTACCCCCCCATGTGTCGTTATCACTTATATGTCCTCATCCCCTATATGTCCTCATCCCCTATATATCATTATCCCTTATATATATTTATCCCCCCATGTGTCCTTAACCCCTATATATCCTCATTCCCTATATATCATTATCCCTTATATATCTTTACCCCCCATGTGTCGTTATCCCCCATATGTCCTCATCCCCTATATGTCCTCATCCCCTATATATCATTATCCCTTATATATCTTTACCCCCCCATGTGTCGTTATCCCTTATATGTCCTCATCCCCTATATGTCCTCATTCCCTATATATCATTATCCCTTATATATCTTTACCCCCCCATGTGTCGTTATCCCTTATATGTCCTCATCCCCTATATGTCCTCATCCCCTATATATCATTATCCCTTATATATCTTTACCCCCCATGTGTCCTTATCCCCTATATGTCCTCATTCCCTATATATCATTATCCCTTATATATCTTTACCCCCCCATGTGTCGTTATCACTTATATGTCCTCATCCCCTATATGTCCTCATCCCCTATATATCATTATCCCTTATATATATTTACCCCCCCATGTGTCCTTAACCCCTATATATCCTCATTCCCTATATATCATTATCCCTTATATATATCTTTACCCCCCATGTGTCGTTATCCCCTATATGTCCTCATCCCCTATATGTCCTCATTCCCTATATATCATTATCCCTTATATATCTTTACCCCCCATGTGTCGTTATCCCCTATATGTCCTCATCCCCTATGTGTCCTTATTCCTTATCAGTTCTTATCCCCTATATCTTATACGTTAGTGAGAGGCACAAACATAAAACCATTTTGGGAAAAACAAAAAAATCTGAAGCAATTTCCTGCTACAAATGAACATCTTCAACCTGACCTTTATATATCTGACATATATATATATATATATATATATATATATATATATATATATATATATATACATATATGTAACCAGTAATAATAAATAATATTCTACATTATTGAGGCCGGAGACAGTTCTGCGCGGTCCGGAGCTGCGATAGAACGGAGATAAATACAGAAACCTGTGGAGCAGCTGGATGGGGTTTGTTGAATCTTTTAGCCTTTTCTTCCTATGAATTGTTTATTAGCTGCAGCTGGTGACGTCCTTTAACCCCTTAGTCAGGTGTTTACGCCGTTCTGCGCTGCACGGTATAATGTTTTTTTTTGTATTCCTCATTTTGGTCTGATTACACTTATACCCGGAAAATAATGAAAAAACGCAGATCAGCTGACCCCTTCAGTATGAATACACATCAGGTCCGTGGCCTATATCGGATACGGAAACTCGCAGAACAATGGGCCGGATGCCATGTGGAACTAAACCACGTAGGGCCAAATCTCAAAAGAAAGTGGGTTAAAACTTTAAACTTTAATAAATGTCCAGATTAAAAACAGAAGGGCAGCAACATGTCACTGTAAAAAGTGAAAATTCTGACGCGTTTCGGGATGAAATATTATCCCTTATTCATGGCATGATTAAAGGGGGTACTCTGCTGCTTGGCGTTTGGAACAAACTGCTCCAAACGCTGGAGCCGACACTGTGAGCTCGTGATGTCATAGCTCCGCCCCCTCATGATGTCATCCCCCTCAATGCAAGTCTATGGGAGGGGGCGTGACAGCTGTCACGCCCCCTCCCATAGACTTGCATTGAGGGGGAGGGGCGTGATTTGTTTCTTCCAAATGCTGAGCAGCAGAGTACCCCTTTAATCATGTCATGATTAAGGGATAATATTTCATCCCGAAACGCGTCATTTTTTTTTAACTTTTCACAGTGACATGTTGCTGCCCTTCTGTTTTTAATATAAACATTTATTAAAGTTTAAAGTTTTAACCCACTTTCTTTTGGGAGCCGAACCTGCACCTTTCTCCTACATGGTTTACACTTATACCCAGCCCGTATTGTTTCCACCATGTTTTGTGTTTTGCTAAAATGTAAAAAGTTGAGACCAATAATGTAATTATCCTTTTTCTGACTCATAGAAATTCTTTAAAGGGGTATTCCAGGAAAAAACTTTTTTTTATATATATCAATTGGCTCCAGAAAGGTAAACAGATTTGTAAATTTCTTCTATTAAAAAAATCTTAATCCTTTCAGTACTTATGAGCTTCTGAAGTTAAGGTTGTTCTTTTCTGTCTAAGTGCTCTCTGATGACACGTGTCTCGGGAACCGCCCAGTTTTGAAGAGGTTTGCTATGGGGATTTGCTTCTAAACTGGGCGGTTCCCGAGACACGTGTCATCAGAGAGGACTTAGACAGAAAAGAACAACCTTAACTTGAGAAGCTCATAAGTACTGAAAGGATTAAGATTTTTTAATAGAAGTAATTTACAAATCTGTTTAACTTTCTGGAACCAGTTTATATATATATAAAAAATATAAAAATGTTTATATTTTATAACTGGAATACTCCTTTAACTTTTCTCTCCATGAAGCTGTATGTGGACATTTTTGCACCATAATATAACATTTTTATTGTGATCGTTCATTAGACTTTAAAAATTCCTTTTTATAACTTTTTTTTGTAGGATGTGCTTAAAAAATAAAAAATAAAACACGCCCCCTCCCATAGACTTCATGTTAGGCGCGGTGTGACATCACAATTACGGAGGCCCCAGGCTTCCATGACCGTAACGCCACAGCGCCAGCTTGGAGATCGCGGGGGGGTCCTATTGGCCGGACCTTCCGCGATTAGACATGTAACCCCCTATCGTTTGTATAGGGGATAACATACCTAGGGGGCGGAGTAGCCATTTAGGGTCTATTCACACACACAATATTCTGCGCAGATTTTCTGCGCAGGATTTCAAGTCATTCAGTTTGCATTGAAATCTGCAGCAGAAAATCCTGCGCATCAAATCTGCACAGAATCCTGTAGGTGTGAACAGACCCTTTAGGTTTTATTTCATACACACATATTTCTGTACACATTGATGCCAAATATGTCTATGGGTTCTTTTTATTTGTTAATTTTTTTATGTAAAAAATAGGAAAAAGGAAACAATAGTTTTTTTTTATCATGGATAATTTTTTGAAATATTGAAAATTAAATATTTTTGACAGTTTTTTTTAACCCTCAGTTCTGTCGATGCCTTTAGAAGGTCCTGGGCTGCGGTGACCACACATCAGCTCCCTATAGCAGTAGATACCATCATATAGTGACTGAATAATACCGCCATACTGTTCCTGAATAAAACGTATTATATACAGACTAATATTCCCCCGCATAATGACCATATAGCAGTAGATACCATCATATAGTGACTGAATAATACCGCCATACTGTTCCTGAATAAAACGTATTATATACAGACTAATATTCCCCCACATAGTGACCATATAGCAGTAGATACCATCATATAGTGACTGAATAATACCGCCATACTGTTCCTGAATAAAACGTATTATATACAGACTAATATTCCCCCACATAATGACCATATAGCAGTAGATACCATCATATAGTGACTGAATAATACCGCCATACTGTTCCTGAATAAAACGTATTATATACAGACTAATATTCCCCCGCATAATGACCATATAGCAGTAGATACCATCATATAGTGACTGAATAATACCGCCATACTGTTCCTGAATAAAACGTATTATATACAGACTAATATTCCCCCACATAGTGACCATATAGCAGTAGATACCATCATATAGTGACTGAATAATACCGCCATACTGTTCCTGAATAAAACGTATTATATACAGACTAATATTCCCCCACATAATGACCATATAGCAGTAGATACCATCATATAGTGACTGAATAATACCGCCATACTGTTCCTGAATAAAACGTATTATATACAGACTAATATTCCCCCACATAGTGACCATATAGCAGTAGATACCATCATATAGAGACTGAATAATACGGCCATACTGTTCCTGAATAAAACGTATTATATACAGACTAATATTCCCCCACATAGTGACCATATAGCAGTAGATACCATCATATAGTGACTGAATAATACCGCCATACTGTTCCTGAATAAAACGTATTATATACAGACTAATATTCCCCCACATAGTGACCATATAGCAGTAGATACCATCATATAGTGACTGAATAATACCGCCATACTGTTCCTGAATAAAACGTATTATATACAGACTAATATTCCCCCACATAGTGACCATATAGCAGTAGATACCATCATATAGTGACTGAATAATACCGCCATACTGTTCCTGAATAAAACATATTATATACAGACTAATATTCCCCCACATAGTGACCATATAGCAGTAGATACCATCATATAGTGACTGAATAATACCGCCATACTGTTCCTGAATAAAACGTATTATATACAGACTAATATTCCCCCACATAGTGACCATATAGCAGTAGATACCATCATATAGTGACTGAATAATACCGCCATACTGTTCCTGAATAAAACGTATTATATACAGACTAATATTCCCCCACATAGTGACCATATAGCAGTAGATACCATCATATAGTGACTGAATAATACCGCCATACTGTTCCTGAATAAAACGTATTATATACAGACTAATATTCCCCCACATAGTGACCATATAGCAGTAGATACCATCATATAGTGACTGAATAATACCGCCATACTGTTCCTGAATAAAACGTATTATATACAGACTAATATTTCCCCACATAATGACCATATAGCAGTAGATACCAGCGGCGACTCACAGAGGACGTCTTCATCATTCTCTTTCCTTTTCTTCTATAAACCTCTATGACAACGTCCAACCTCCATGACTCCTTACTGCACATCACCCCTCTACACAATCCCCTCATCTATAATCCCCTATTAGAGCAAACAACAAGCCATGAGGAGGAAAGAACTGCCTGTGGAGCTCAGACACAGCCCTGTCTATATAAGGTCTCACAGCTGACAATGTATATCAGAGCAAACACCAAGCCATGAGGTGGAAAGAACTGCCTGTAGAGCTCAGACACAGCCCTGTCTATATAAGGTCTCACAGCTGACAATGAATATCAGAGCAAACACCATGAGGTGGAAAGAACTGCCTGTAGAGCTCAGACACAGCCCTGTCTATATAAGGTCTCACAGCTGACAATTTATATAAGAGCAAACACCATGCCATGAGAGGGAAGAACTGCCTGTAGAGCTCAGACACAGCCCTGTCTATATAAGGTCTCACAGCTGACAATGTATATGAGAGCAAACACCAAGCCATGAGGTGGAAAGAACTGTCTGTAGAGCTCAGACACAGCCCTGTCTATATAATGTCTCACAGCTGACAATGTATATCAGAGCAAACACCAAGCCATGAGGGGGAAAGAACTGCCTGTAGAGCCCAGACACAGCCCTGACTATATAAGGTCTCACAGCTGACAATGTATATCAGAGCAAACGCCAAGCCAGAAGGATGAAAGAAGCCAAGCCATGAGGGGGGAAGAACTGCCTGTAGAGCTCAGAGACAGAGTTATGTGAATGAACCACAGATCTGGAGAAGGGGACAAAACATTTCTACTGCACTGAAAGTCCCCAAGAGCTCAGTGGCCTCCATAATTCTTACATGGGAGAAGAAGAAACAACCAGGACTCTTCCTAGAGCTGCCGCCCCAGCAGACTAAGGGATCGGGGGAGAAGGGTCTTGGTGACACAGGAGACTGAGAACCCAATGGTCATTGATCTCCAAAGATCCTGTGTATAGATGAGAGAAACTTCCAGAAGGTACAAAACCATCACTGCAGCCTCCACACGCACCTTTGAAGGTAAAAAGGCCAACTCCTCTTGTAGTTTCCTATTATTCTGATGCTGAGCATGTATAAAACTACTGAGCATAGCCTAAAATGTATAAAACTACAGCGCATAGCCTAAAATGTAGAAAACTACTGAGCATAGCCTAAAATGTATAAAACTACTGGGTATAACCTAGAATATATAAAACTACCGAGCATATCCTACGATTTATAAACTACTGAGCATAGCCTAAAATATATAAAATTACTGAGCATAGCCTAAAATATATAAAACTACTAAGCATAACCTAAAATGTATAAACTACTGAGCATAGCCTAAAATGTATAAACTACCGAGCATAGCCTAAAATATATAAAACTACTAAGCATAACCTAAAATGTATAAACTACTGAGCATAGCCTAAAATGTATAAACTACCGAGCATAGCCTAAAATATATAAAACTACTGAGCATAGCCTAAAATATATAAAACTACTGAGCATAGCCTAAAATATATAAAACTACTGAGCATAGCCTAAAATATATAAAACTACTGAGCATAGCCTAAAATATATAAAACTACTGAGCATAGCCTAAAATATATAAAACTACTAAGCATAGCCTAAAATATATAAAACTACCGAGCGTAGCCTAAAATATATAAAACTACTGAGCATAGCCTAAAATGTATAAAACTACTGAGCATAGCCTAAAATATATAAAACTACCGAGCATAACCTAAAATATATAAAACAACATCTACATTCCCAGAAATAAACGGTTTTCCCAGAAATGAACATCTTGGCCCATCTGGTAATACGACTTAATGAAAATTTCCCGGGAACATTTCTGCATTAAAAACAAAATAATCATAAACATATTGTAAAACCGCAACAAGAAAACAACAGGAAAAGACCCCGAGATAAAATAAAGCCGGAGGCGTCTGCACCTGAATGGCCATCGCTTCTGGTTTACTGTTATCTGCATTCAGATTCTGGGGCTCCTGTACCAATCTATACAACAGGGTTTTCCAAGCAGTGTGCCCCCAGCTGTTGCAAAATTACAAATCCCAGCCAGCTCGGACAGCCTTTGGCTGTCCGGGTGTGCTGGGAGTTGTAGTTTTGCAACAGCTGGAGTCACCAGCGATAAACCTAATGACTTTATTCAGGCTATTGAAATGAATGGTACCTGACCCCCTTAAACTGATACAGACCCTGGACCTGACCCCCTAAACTAATTTTGACCCTGGACCTGACCCCCTAAACTAATACAGACCCTGGACCTGACCCCCTAAACTAATTCTGACCCTGGACCTGACCCTCTAAACTAATACAGACCCTGGACCTGACCCCCTAAACTAATTCTGACCCTGGACCTGACCCTCTAAACTAATACAGACCCTGGACCTGACCCCCTAAACTAATACAGACCCTGGACCTGACCCCCTAAACTAATACAGACCCTGGACCTGACCCCCTAAACTAATACAGACCCTGGACCTGACCCCCTAAACTAATACAGACCCTGGACCTGACCCCCTAAACTAATACAGACCCTGGACCTGACCCCCTAAACTAATACAGACCCTGGACCTGACTCCCTAAACTAATACAGACCCTTGAACTGACCCCCTAAAATAATACAGACCCTGGACCTGACCCCCTAAACTAATACAGACCCTGGACCTGACCCCCTAAACTAACACTGACCCTGGACCTGACCCCCTAAACTAATACTGACCCTGGACCTGATCCCCTATACTGATACAGACCCTGGACCTGACCCCCTAAACTAATACTGACCCTGGACCTGACCCCCTATACTGATACAGACCCTGGACCTGACCCTCTAAACTAATACAGACCCTGGACCTGACCCCCTATACTGATACAGACCCTGGACTTGACCCTCTAAACTAATACAGACCCTGGACCTGACCCACTATACTGATACAGACCCTGGACTTGACCCTCTAAACTAATACAGACCCTGGACCTGACCCCCTATACTGATACAGACCCTGGACCTGACCCCCTAAACTAATACTGACCCTGGACCTGATCCCCTATACTGATACAGACCCTGGACCTGACCCCCTAAACTAATACTGACCCTGGACCTGATCCCCTATACTGATACAGACCCTGGACCTGATCCCCTAAACTAATACTGACCCTGGACCTGATCCCCTATACTGATACAGACCCTGGACCTGACCCCCTAAACTAATACTGACCCTGGACCTGATCCCCTATACTGATACAGACCCTGGACCTGACCCCCTAAACTAATACTGACCCTGGACCTGACCCTCTAAACTAATACTGACCCTGGACCTGATCCCCTATACTAATACAGACCCTGGACCTGACCCTCTAAACTAATACAGACCCTGGACCTGACCCTCTAAACTAATACAGACCCTGGACCTGACCCCCTAAACTAATACAGACCCTGGACCTGACCCCCTAAACTAATACAGACCCTGGACCTGACACCCTAAACTAATACTGACCGTGGACCTGACCCCCTAAACTAATACAGACCCTGGACCTGACCCCCTAAACTAATACAGACCCTGGACCTGACCCCCTAAACTAATATAGACCCTGGACCTGACCCCCTAAACTAATACAGACCCTGGACCTGACCCCCTAAACTAATACAGACCCTGGACCTGACCCCCTAAACTAATACAGACCCTGGACCTGACCCCCTAAACTAATACAGACCCTGGACCTGACCCCCTAAACTAATACAGACCCTGGACCTGACCCCCTAAACTAATACAGACCCTGGACCTGACCCCCTAAACTAATACTGACCCTGGACCTGACCCCCTAAACTAATACAGACCCTGGACCTGACCCCCTAAACTAATACTGACCCTGGACCTGACCCCCTAAACTAATACTGACCCTGGACCTGACCCCCTAAACTAATACTGACCCTGGACCTGACCCCCTAAACTAATACAGACCCTGGACCTGACCCTCTAAACTAATACTGACCCTGGACCTGACCCCCTAAACTAATACAGACCCTGGACCTGACCCCCTATACTAAAACAGACCCTGGACCTGACCCTCTAAACTAATACTGACCCTGGACCTGACCCCCTAAACTAATACAGACCCTTGAACTGACCCCCTAAACTAATTCAGACCCTGGACCTGACCCCCTAAACTAATACTGACCCTGGACCTGACCCCCTAAACTAATACAGACCCTTGAACTGACCCCCTAAACTAATTCAGACCCTGGACCTGACCCCCTAAACTAATACTGACCATGGACCTGAACCCCTAAACTAATACTGACCCTGGACCTGACCCCCTAAACTAATACAGACCCTGGACCTGACCCCCTAAACTAATACAGACCCTTGACCTGACCCCCTAAACTAATACAGACCCTGGACCTGACCCCTAAACAAATACTGACCCTAGACCTGACCCCCTAAACTAATACTGACCCTGGACCTGATCCCCTAAACTAGTACTGACCCTGGACCTGACCCCCTAAACTAATACTGACCGTGGACCTGACCCTCTAAACTAATACAGACCCTGGACCTGATCCCTTATACTGATACAGACCCTGGACCTGACCCCCTAAACTAATACAGACCCTGGACCTGACCCCCTAAACTAATACAGACCCTGGACCTGACCCCCTAAACTAATACTGACCGTGGACCTGACCTTCTAAACTAATACTGACCCTGGACCTGACCCCCTAAACTAATACTGACCGTGGACCTGACCCCCTATACTGATACAGACCCTGGACCTGACCCCTTAAACTGATACAGACCCTGGACCTGACCCCCTAAACTAATACAGACCCTGGACCTGACCCTCTAAACTAATACAGACCCTGGGCCTGACTCTCTAAACTAATACAGACCCTGGACCTGACCCCCTAAACTAATACAGACCCTGGACCTGACCCCCTAAACTAATACAGACCCTGGACCTGACCCCCTAAACTAATACAGACCCTGGACCTGACCCTCTAAACTAATACAGACCCTGGACCTGACCCCCTAAACTAATACAGACCCTGGACCTGACCCCCTAAACTAATACAGACCCTGGACCTGACCCCCTAAACTAATACAGACCCTGGACCTGACCCCCTAAACTAATACAGACCCTGGACCTGACCCCCTAAACTAATACAGACCCTGGACCTGACCCCCTAAACTAATACAGACCCTGGACCTGACCCCCTAAACTAATACTGACCCTGGACCTGACCCCCTAAACTAATACTGACCCTGGACCTGACCCCCTAAACTAATACTGACCCTGGACCTGACCCCCTAAACTAATACAGACCCTAGACCTGACCCTCTAAACTAATACTGACCCTGGACCTGACCCCCTAAACTAATACAGATCCTGGACCTGACCCCCTATACTAAAACAGACCCTGGACCTGACCCTCTAAACTAATACTGACCCTGGACCTGACCCCTTAAACTAATTCAGACCCTGGACCTGACCCCCTAAACTAATACTGACCCTGGACCTGACCCCCTAAACTAATACAGACCCTTGAACTGACCCCCTAAACTAATTCAGACCCTGGACCTGACCCCCTAAACTAATACTGACCATGGACCTGAACCCCTAAACTAATACTGACCCTGGACCTGACCCCCTAAACTAACACAGACCCTGGACCTAACCCCCTAAACTAATACAGACCCTGGACCTGACCCCCTAAACTAATACAGACCCTGGACCTGACCCCCTAAACTAATACAGACCCTGGACCTGACCCCCTAAACTAATACAGACCCTGGACCTAACCCCCTAAACTAATACAGACCCTGGACCTGACTCCGTAAACTAATACAGACCCTGGACCTGACCCTCTAAACTAATACAGACCCTGGACCCGACCCCCTAAAAATGCATAACCTATGTAGGGGCTGATATGACCTTTGTAAGTACATATAGAAACATAAAATGTGTCGGCAGATAAGAACCATCCGTCCCATCTAGTCTGCCCAATATTCTGAATACTATCAATAGTCTCTATCTTATATGAAGGATAGTCTTATACTTATCTCTATCTTATATGAAGGATAGCCTTAAACTTATCCCTATCTTATATGAAGGATAGCCTTATACTTATCCCTATCTTATATGAAGGATAGCCTTATACTTATCTCTATCTTATATGAAGGATAGCCTTATACTTATCTCTATCTTATATGAAGGATAGCCTTATACTTATCTCTATCTTATATGAAGGATAGCCTTATACCTATCTCTATCTTATATGAAGGATAGCCTTATACTTATCTCTATCTTATATGAAGGATAGCCTTATACTTATCTCTATCTTATATGAAGGATAGCCTTATACTTATACCTATCTTATATGAAGGATAGCCTTATACTTATACCTATCTTATATGAAGGATAGCCTTATACCTATCCCTATCTTATATGAAGGATAGCCTTACACCTATCTCTATCTTATATGAAGGATAGCCTTATACCTATCCCTATCTTATATGAAGGATAGCCTTATACCTATCTCTATCTTATATGAAGGATAGCCTTATACCTATCTCTATCTTATATGAAGGATAACCTTATACCTATCCCTATCTTATATGAAGCATAGCCTTATGCCTATCCCTATCTTATATGAAGCATAGCTGTCACGATCCCGGCTGGTGGGAGGTGGATCCTCTGTGCCAGAGAGGGATTGGCGTGGACCGTGCTAGTGGACCGGTTCTAAGTCACTACTGGTGTTCACCAGAGCCCGCCGCAAAGCGGGATGGTCTTGCTGCGGCGGTAGTGACCAGGTCGTATCCACTAGCAACGGCTCAACCTCTCTGGCTGCTGAAGATAGGCGAGGTACAAGGGAGTAGGCAGAAGCAAAGTCGGACGTAGCAGAAGGTCGGGGGCAGGCGGCAAGGTTCGTAGTCAGGGGAGATAGCAGAAGTTCTGGTACACAGGTTTTTAAACACACAAAACGCTTTCACTAGGCACAAGGGCAACAAGATCCGGCAAGGGAGTGCATGGGAGGAGGCTAGATATAGTCAGGGACCAGGTGGGAGCCAATTAAGCTAATTGGGCCAGGCACCAATCATTGGTGCACTGGCCCTTTAAGTCTCAGGGAGCTGGCGCGCGCGCGCCCTAGAGAGCGGAGCCGCGCGCGCCAGCACATGACAGCAGGGGACGGGAACGGGTAAGTGACCTGGGATGCGATTCGCGAGCGGGCGCGTCCCGCTGTGCGAATCGCATCCCCGACGGCCATGACAGTGCAGCGCTCCCGGTCAGCGGGACCGACCGGGGCGCTGCGGAGAGAGAGACGCCGTAAGCGCTCCGGGGAGGAGCGGGGACCCGGAGCGCTAGGCGTAACAATAGCCTTATACCTATCCCTATCTTATATGAAGGATATCCTTATGCCTATCTGTCACGATGCCGGCTGGCAGGAGGTGGATCCTCTGTGCCAGAGAGGGATGGCGAGGACCGTGCTAGTGGACCGGTTCTAAGACACTACTGGTTTTCACCAGAGCCCGCCGCAAAGCGGGATGGTCTTGCTGCGGCAGTAGTGACCAGGTCGTATCCACTAGCAACGGCACCTCTCTGGCTGCTGAAGATAGGCGAGGTACAAGGGAGTAGGCAGAAGCAAAGTCGGACGTAGCAGAAGGTCGGGGGCAGGCGGCAAGGTTCGTAGTCAGGGGAGATAGCAGTAGTTCTGGTACACAGGGTATAAACACACAAAACGCTTTCACTGGCACTAAGGCAACAAGATCCGGCCAGGGAGTGCAAGGGAGGAGACTAGATATAGCCAGGGAACAGGTGGGAACCAATTAAGCTAATTGGGCCAGGCACCAATCATTGGTGCACTGGCCCTTTAAGTCTCAGGGAGCTGGCGCGCGCGCGCCCTAGAGAGCGGAGCCGCGCGCGCCAGCACATGATCGCAGGAGACGGGAACGGGTAAGTGACCTGGGATGCGACTCGCGAGCGGGCGCGTCCCGCTGTGCGAATCGCATCCCCAACGGCCATGGCAGAGCAGCGCTCCCGGTCAGCGCTGACCGGGGAGCTGCAGGGAGAAGGACGCCGTGAGCGCTCCGGGGAGGAGCGGGGACCCGGAGCGCTAGGCGTAACAGTACCCCCCCCCCTTAGGTCTCCCCTTCTCTTTATCGGGTAACTGCCTCCCCTGGGATGAGGACACCGGGAAAGGATGGAGGAATTCCTCAACGGCAGGCAGAACCGCAGGAGTAGGAATGGGGAGAGAGGGCAGAGGGCGAGACCTGGCACGGGGCAGTGTGACACCAGGACGAGGGCCATGAGGGGACACAGAGGTTTGCCTGATGGGACTGGGAGGGGGGGAGAGGCATTTCCTGTGGCAGGCAGAGTCCTTAAAGACCTTAGGGGGAGCGGATACAGGAGGAACCACAGAGTCACGGCAAGGGTTACTGGGAACCGGTCTTAGACAGTCCTTGGAACAAGAGGGCCCCCAACTCTTGATCTCCCCAGTGGACCAATCCAGGGTTGGGGAATGAAGTTGAAGCCAGGGAAGTCCAAGGAGAATTTCCGAGGTGCAATTGGGGAGGACCAAAAGTTCAATCCTCTCGTGATGAGATCCGATGCTCACTAGAAGGGGCTCCGTGCGGAAGCGTATGGTACAATCCAACCTGGCTCCGTTGACCGCGGAAACGTGGAGTGGCTTCACAAGACGGGTCACCGGAATGCGGAATTTATTCACTAAGGATTCCCGAATAAAATTCCCAGAAGCTCCAGAGTCCAGGCAGGCCACGGCAGAGAGGGGAGAGCTGGCTGAAGTGGAAATCCGAACAGGTACCGTGAGACGTGGAGAAGCCGACTTGGCATCAAGAGACGCCACACCCACGAGAGCTGGGTGCGAGCGTGCGTTTCCCAGACGTGGAGGACGGATTGGGCAATCCACCAAAAAATGTTCAGTACTGGCACAGTATAGACAAAGATTCTCTTCCTTACGGCGATTCCTCTCTTCCAGGGTCAGGCGAGACCGATCCACTTGCATGGCCTCCTCGGCGGGAGGCCTAGGCGCAGATTGCAGTGGAGACTGTGGGAGAGGTGTCCAGAGATCTAAGTCTTTTTCCTGGCGGAGCTCTTGATGCCTCTCAGAAAAACGCATGTCAATGCGAGTGGCTAGATGAATGAGTTCATGCAGGTTAGCAGGAGTCTCTCGTGCGGCCAGAACATCTTTAATGTTGCTGGATAGGCCTTTTTTAAAGGTCGCGCAGAGAGCCTCATTATTCCAGGATAGTTCAGAAGCAAGAGTACGGAATTGTATGGCGTACTCGCCAACGGAGGAATTACCCTGGACCAGGTTCAGCAGGGCAGTCTCAGCAGAAGAGGCTCGGGCAGGTTCCTCAAAGACGCTTCGAATTTCCGAGAAGAAGGAGTGTACAGAGGCAGTGACGGGGTCATCGCGGTCCCAGAGCGGTGTGGCCCATGACAGGGCCTTTCCAGACAGAAGGCTGACCACGAAAGCCACCCTAGACCTTTCAGTAGGAAACTGATCCGACATCATCTCCAAGTGCAAGGAACATTGCGAAAGAAAGCCACGGCAAAACTTAGAGTCCCCATTAAATTTGTCCGGCAAGGACAGGCGGAGGCTAGGAGCGGCCACTCGCTGCGGAAGGGGTGCAGGAGGTGGCGGAGGAGATGATTGCTGCTGCAGTTGCGACTGAAGTTGGTGCACAATGGTGGACATTTCCGACAGCCGGTGGGATAGATGGGCGATCTGTCGGGATTGCTGGGCGACCACCGTGGTGAGATCAGAGATGGACTGCTGGGGAACCTCAGCGGGATCCATGGCCGGATCTACTGTCACGATGCCGGCTGGCAGGAGGTGGATCCTCTGTGCCAGAGAGGGATGGCGAGGACCGTGCTAGTGGACCGGTTCTAAGACACTACTGGTTTTCACCAGAGCCCGCCGCAAAGCGGGATGGTCTTGCTGCGGCAGTAGTGACCAGGTCGTATCCACTAGCAACGGCACCTCTCTGGCTGCTGAAGATAGGCGAGGTACAAGGGAGTAGGCAGAAGCAAAGTCGGACGTAGCAGAAGGTCGGGGGCAGGCGGCAAGGTTCGTAGTCAGGGGAGATAGCAGTAGTTCTGGTACACAGGGTATAAACACACAAAACGCTTTCACTGGCACTAAGGCAACAAGATCCGGCCAGGGAGTGCAAGGGAGGAGACTAGATATAGCCAGGGAACAGGTGGGAACCAATTAAGCTAATTGGGCCAGGCACCAATCATTGGTGCACTGGCCCTTTAAGTCTCAGGGAGCTGGCGCGCGCGCGCCCTAGAGAGCGGAGCCGCGCGCGCCAGCACATGATCGCAGGAGACGGGAACGGGTAAGTGACCTGGGATGCGACTCGCGAGCGGGCGCGTCCCGCTGTGCGAATCGCATCCCCAACGGCCATGGCAGAGCAGCGCTCCCGGTCAGCGCTGACCAGGGAGCTGCAGGGAGAAGGACGCCGTGAGCGCTCCGGGGAGGAGCGGGGACCCGGAGCGCTAGGCGTAACACTATCTCTATCTTATATGAAGGATATCCTTATACCTATCTCTATCTTATATGAAGGATAGCCTTATACCTATCTCTATCTTATATGAAGGATAGCCTTATACCTATCTCTATCTTATATGAAGGATAGCCTTATACCTATCCCTATCTTATATGAAGGATAGCCTTATACCTATCCCTATCTTATATGAAGGATAGCCTTATACCTATCTCTATCTTATATGAAGGATAGCCTTATACCTATCTCTATCTTATATGAAGGATAATCTTATACCTATCCCTATCTTATATGAAGCATAGCCTTATGCCTATCCCTATCTTATATGAAGCATAGCCTTATACCTATCCCTATCTTATATGAAGCATAGCCTTATACCTATCTCTATCTTATATGAAGGATATCCTTATACCTATCTCTATCTTATATGAAGGATAGCCTTATACCTATCCCTATATTATATGAAGGATAGCCTTATACCTATCTCTATCTTATATGAAGGATAGCCTTATACCTATCTCTATCTTATATGAAGGATAGCCTTATACCTATCTCTATCTTATATGAAGGATAATCTTATACCTATCCATATCTTATATGAAGCATAGCCTTATGCCTATCCCTATCTTATATGAAGCATAGCCTTATACCTATCCCTATATTATATGAAGCATAGCCTTATACCTATCCCTATCTTATATGAAGGATATCCTTATACCTATCTCTATCTTATATGAAGGATAGCCTTATACCTATATCTATCTTATATGAAGGATAGCCTTATACCTATCTCTATCTTATATGAAGGATAGCCTTATAAGTATCTCTATCTTATATGAAGGATAATCTTATACCTATCCCTATCTTATATGAAGCATAGCCTTATACCTATCTCTATCTTATATGAAGGATAGCCTTATACCTATCCCTATCTTATATGAAGGATAATCTTATACCTATCCCTATCTTATATGAAGCATAGCCTTATACCTATCCCTATCTTATATATAGGATAGCCTTATACCTATCTCTATCTTATATGAAGGATATCCTTATACCTATCTCTATCTTATATGAAGGATAGCCTTATACCTATCTCTATCTTATATGAAGAATAGCCTTATACCTATCTCTATCTTATATGAAAGATAACCTTATACCTATCTCTATCTTAAATGAAGGATAGCCTTATACCTATCCCTATCTTATATGAAGGATAATCTTGTACCTATCCCTATCTTATATGAAGCATAGCCTTATACCTATCCCTATCTTATATGAAGCATAGCCTTATACCTATCCCTATCTTATATGAAGCATAGCCTTATACCTATCCCTATCTTATATGAAGCATAGCCTTATGCCTATCTCTATCTTATATGAAGGATAGCCTTATACCTATCCCTATCTTATATGAAGCATAGCCTTATACCTATCTCTATCTTATATGAAGGATATCCTTATACCTATCTCTATCTTATATGAAGGATAGCCTTATACCTATCTCTATCTTATATGAAGGATAGCCTTATACCTATCTCTATCTTATATGAAGGATAGCCTTATAAGTATCTCTATCTTATATGAAGGATAATCTTATACCTATCCCTATCTTATATGAAGCATAGCCTTATACCTATCTCTATCTTATATGAAGGATAGCCTTATACCTATCCCTATCTTATATGAAGGATAATCTTATACCTATCCCTATCTTATATGAAGCATAGCCTTATACCTATCCCTATCTTATATGAAGCATAGCCTTATACCTATCCCTATCTTATATGAAGCATAGCCTTATACCTATCCCTATCTTATATGAAGCATAGCCTTATGCCTATCTCTATCTTATATGAAGGATAGCCTTATACCTATCCCTATCTTATATGAAGCATAGCCTTATACCTATCTCTATCTTATATGAAGGATATCCTTATACCTATCTCTATCTTATATGAAGGATAGCCTTATACCTATCTCTATCTTATATGAAGGATAGCCTTATACCTATCTCTATCTTATATGAAGGATAGCCTTATACCTATCTCTATCTTATATGAAGGATAGCCTTATACCTATACCTATCTTATATGAAGGATATCCTTATACCTATCTCTATCTTATATGAAGGATAGCCTTATACATATCTCTATCTTATATGAAGGATAGCCTTATACCTATCCCTATCTTATATGAAGGATAGCCTTATACCTATCCCTATCTTATATAAAGGATAGCCTTATACCTATCTCTATCTTATATGAAGGATATCCTTATACCTATCTCTATCTTATATGAAGGATAGCATTATACCTATCTCTATCTTATATGAAGGATAGCCTTATACCTATATCTATCTTAAATGAAGGATAGCCTTATACCTATATCTATCTTATATGAAGGATAGCCTTATACCTATCCCTATCTTATATGAAGGATAGCTTTATACCTATCTCTATCTTATATGAAGGATAATCTTATACCTATCCATATCTTATATGAAGCATAGCCTTATGCCTATCCCTATCTTATATGAAGCATAGCCTTATACCTATCCCTATCTTATATGAAGCATAGCCTTATACCTATCCCTATCTTATATGAAGGATATCCTTATACCTATCTCTATCTTATATGAAGGATAGCCTTATACCTATATCTATCTTATATGAAGGATAGCCTTATACCTATCTCTATCTTATATGAAGGATAGCCTTATAAGTATCTCTATCTTATATAAAGGATAATCTTATACCTATCCCTATCTTATATGAAGCATAGCCTTATACCTATCTCTATCTTATATGAAGGATAGCCTTATACCTATCCCTATCTTATATGAAGGATAATCTTATACCTATCCCTATCTTATATGAAGTATAGCCTTATACCTATCCCTATCTTATATGAAGGATAGCCTTATACCTATCTCTATCTTATATGAAGGATATCCTTATACCTATCTCTATCTTATATGAAGGATAGCCTTATACCTATCTCTATCTTAAATGAAGGATAGCCTTATACCTATCCCTATCTTATATGAAGGATAATCTTATACCTATCCCTATCTTATATGAAGCATAGCCTTATACCTATCCCTATCTTATATGAAGCATAGCCTTATACCTATCTCTATCTTATATGAAGGATATCCTTATACCTATCTCTATCTTATATGAAGGATAGCCTTATACCTATCTCTATCTTATATGAAGGATAGCCTTATACCTATCTCTATCTCATATGAAGGATAGCCTTATACCTATACCTATCTTATATGAAGGATAGCCTTATACCTATCTCTATCTTATATGAAGGATAGCCTTATACCTATATCTATCTTATATGAAGGATAGCCTTATACCTATCCCTATCTTATATGAAGGATAGCCTTATACCTATCTCTATCTTATATGAAGGATAATCTTATACCTATCCATATCTTATATGAAGCATAGCCTTATGCCTATCCCTATCTTATATGAAGCATAGCCTTATACCTATCCCTATCTTATATGAAGCATAGCCTTATACCTATCCCTATCTTATATGAAGGATATCCTTATACCTATCTCTATCTTATATGAAGGATAGCCTTATACCTATATCTATCTTATATGAAGTATAGCCTTATACCTATCTCTATCTTATATGAAGGATAGCCTTATAAGTATCTCTATCTTATATGAAGGATAATCTTATACCTATCCCTATCTTATATGAAGCATAGCCTTATACCTATCTCTATCTTATATGAAGGATAGCCTTATACCTATCCCTATCTTATATGAAGGATAGCCTTATACCTATCTCTATCTTATATGAAGAATAGCCTTATACCTATCTCTATCTTATATGAAAGATAACCTTATACCTATCTCTATCTTAAATGAAGGATAGCCTTATACCTATCCCTATCTTATATGAAGGATAATCTTGTACCTATCCCTATCTTATATGAAGCATAGCCTTATACCTATCCCTATCTTATATGAAGCATAGCCTTATACCTATCCCTATCTTATATGAAGCATAGCCTTATACCTATCCCTATCTTATATGAAGCATAGCCTTATGCCTATCTCTATCTTATATGAAGGATAGCCTTATACCTATCCCTATCTTATATGAAGCATAGCCTTATACCTATCTCTATCTTATATGAAGGATATCCTTATACCTATCTCTATCTTATATGAAGGATAGCCTTATACCTATCTCTATCTTATATGAAGGATAGCCTTATACCTATCTCTATCTTATATGAAGGATAGCCTTATAAGTATCTCTATCTTATATGAAGGATAATCTTATACCTATCCCTATCTTATATGAAGCATAGCCTTATACCTATCTCTATCTTATATGAAGGATAGCCTTATACCTATCCCTATCTTATATGAAGGATAATCTTATACCTATCCCTATCTTATATGAAGCATAGCCTTATACCTATCCCTATCTTATATGAAGCATAGCCTTATACCTATCCCTATCTTATATGAAGCATAGCCTTATACCTATCCCTATCTTATATGAAGCATAGCCTTATGCCTATCTCTATCTTATATGAAGGATAGCCTTATACCTATCCCTATCTTATATGAAGCATAGCCTTATACCTATCTCTATCTTATATGAAGGATATCCTTATACCTATCTCTATCTTATATGAAGGATAGCCTTATACCTATCTCTATCTTATATGAAGGATAGCCTTATACCTATCTCTATCTTATATGAAGGATAGCCTTATACCTATCTCTATCTTATATGAAGGATAGCCTTATACCTATACCTATCTTATATGAAGGATATCCTTATACCTATCTCTATCTTATATGAAGGATAGCCTTATACATATCTCTATCTTATATGAAGGATAGCCTTATACCTATCCCTATCTTATATGAAGGATAGCCTTATACCTATCCCTATCTTATATAAAGGATAGCCTTATACCTATCTCTATCTTATATGAAGGATATCCTTATACCTATCTCTATCTTATATGAAGGATAGCATTATACCTATCTCTATCTTATATGAAGGATAGCCTTATACCTATATCTATCTTAAATGAAGGATAGCCTTATACCTATATCTATCTTATATGAAGGATAGCCTTATACCTATCCCTATCTTATATGAAGGATAGCTTTATACCTATCTCTATCTTATATGAAGGATAATCTTATACCTATCCATATCTTATATGAAGCATAGCCTTATGTCTATCCCTATCTTATATGAAGCATAGCCTTATACCTATCCCTATCTTATATGAAGCATAGCCTTATACCTATCCCTATCTTATATGAAGGATATCCTTATACCTATCTCTATCTTATATGAAGGATAGCCTTATACCTATATCTATCTTATATGAAGGATAGCCTTATACCTATCTCTATCTTATATGAAGGATAGCCTTATAAGTATCTCTATCTTATATGAAGGATAATCTTATACCTATCCCTATCTTATATGAAGCATAGCCTTATACCTATCTCTATCTTATATGAAGGATAGCCTTATACCTATCCCTATCTTATATGAAGGATAATCTTATACCTATCCCTATCTTATATGAAGTATAGCCTTATACCTATCCCTATCTTATATGAAGGATAGCCTTATACCTATCTCTATCTTATATGAAGGATATCCTTATACCTATCTCTATCTTATATGAAGGATAGCCTTATACCTATCTCTATCTTAAATGAAGGATAGCCTTATACCTATCCCTATCTTATATGAAGGATAATCTTATACCTATCCCTATCTTATATGAAGCATAGCCTTATACCTATCCCTATCTTATATGAAGCATAGCCTTATACCTATCTCTATCTTATATGAAGGATATCCTTATACCTATCTCTATCTTATATGAAGGATAGCCTTATACCTATCTCTATCTTATATGAAGGATAGCCTTATACCTATCTCTATCTCATATGAAGGATAGCCTTATACCTATACCTATCTTATATGAAGGATAGCCTTATACCTATCTCTATCTTATATGAAGGATAGCCTTATACCTATATCTATCTTATATGAAGGATAGCCTTATACCTATCCCTATCTTATATGAAGGATAGCCTTATACCTATCTCTATCTTATATGAAGGATAATCTTATACCTATCCATATCTTATATGAAGCATAGCCTTATGCCTATCCCTATCTTATATGAAGCATAGCCTTATACCTATCCCTATCTTATATGAAGCATAGCCTTATACCTATCCCTATCTTATATGAAGGATATCCTTATACCTATCTCTATCTTATATGAAGGATAGCCTTATACCTATATCTATCTTATATGAAGTATAGCCTTATACCTATCTCTATCTTATATGAAGGATAGCCTTATAAGTATCTCTATCTTATATGAAGGATAATCTTATACCTATCCCTATCTTATATGAAGCATAGCCTTATACCTATCTCTATCTTATATGAAGGATAGCCTTATACCTATCCCTATCTTATATGAAGGATAATCTTATACCTATCCCTATCTTATATGAAGTATAGCCTTATACCTATCCCTATCTTATATGAAGGATAGCCTTATACCTATCCCTATCTTATATGAAGGATAATCTTATACCTATCTCTATCTTATATGAAGGATATCCTTATACCTATCTCTATCTTATATGAAGGATAGCCTTATACCTATCTCTATCTTAAATGAAGGATAGCCTTATACCTATCCCTATCTTATATGAAGGATAATCTTATACCTATCCCTATCTTATATGAAGCATAGCCTTATACCTATCCCTATCTTATATGAAGCATAGCCTTATACCTATCTCTATCTTATATGAAGGATATCCTTATACCTATCTCTATCTTATATGAAGGATAGCCTTATACCTATCTCTATCTTATATGAAGGATAACCTTATACCTATCCCTATCTTATATGAAGGATAGCCTTATACCTATCTCTATCTTATATGAAGGATATCCTTATACCTATCTCTATCTTATATGAAGGATAGCCTTATACCTATCTCTATCTTATATGAAGGATAGCCTTATACCTATCTCTATCTCATATGAAGGATAGCCTTATACCTATACCTATCTTATATGAAGGATATCCTTATACCTATCTCTATCTTATATGAAGGATAGCCTTATACCTATATCTATCTTATATGAAGGATAGCCTTATACCTATCCCTATCTTATATGAAGGATATCCTTATACCTATCTCTATCTTATATGAAGGATAGCCTTATACCTATATCTATCTTATATGAAGGATAGCCTTATACCTATCCCTATCTTATATGAAGGATATCCTTATACCTATATCTATCTTATATGAAGGATAGCCTTATACCTATCTCTATCTTATATAGAAGGATAGCTCCTTATGTTCTATAGGGGTTTACACCTCTTAATATTATTTTATTGCCTGTTCATTGTGAGCAAAACATTCTCCTGTAGATCCATGAGCCCGGAGAACTGAACTTTTCACAAATTTACACATCTCTAATCATCATCAATCTTCATGAATTATCAGCAATTATCATCATCATCATCCATCATCATCCATCATCCTCATCATCATGAATCATCATCCATCATCCTCATCATCATCATCCATCATCATGAATCATCATCCTCATCATCATCATCCATCATCCTCATCATCATGAATCATCATCCATCATCCTCATCATCATCATCCATCATCATGAATCATCATCCTCATCATCATCATCCATCATCCTCATCATCATCATCATCATCATCCATCATCCTCATCATCATGAATCCTCATCATCATCATCCATCATCCTCATCATCAATCATCCATCATCATCATAATCCATCATCATCCATCATCCTCATCATCATGAATCCTCATCATCATCATCATCCATATTCCTCATCATCAATCATCCATCATCATCATAATCCATCATCATCCATCATCCTCATCATCATGAATCATCATCCATCATCCTCATCATCATGAATCATCATCATCATCCTCATCATCAATCATCCATCATCATCATAATCCATCATCATCCATCATCCTCATCATCATGAATCATCATCATCCATCATCCTCATCATCAATCATCCATCATCATAATCCATCATCATCCATCATCCTCATCATCATGAATCATCATCCATCATCCTCATCATCATGAATCATCATCCATCATCCTCATCATCAATCATCCATCATCATCATCATCCATCATCCTCATCATCATCATCCATCATCCTCACTCCTTATACAGATGTCACTATACACAGTGTAAGATTTCACCTGAATATTTTATTTCTAGGTTTCCAGTTGATTATTTTACCACAATTTCTAGGACTGTAACAGAGTGAAATGCTGGGATCTCTGAGGCATCTGTGACTCTGCTGCATCTGTGACTCTGCTGCATCTGTGACTCTGCTGCCCCCAGACCCGGTGTCTTCAGACCCTCACTAGTCTTGGGAATGTGGCACTACCAATGATGCTGCCTCCTCCCACAGTCTGGAGTATCTTGCAGACCGCGCTCTTACACTTCTTCTTCTTCTTCTTGCTCGCCCTTCTGACCCGGACGTTCTGAGGAGCAAGAAATATAAAGTGTTAAGTCATCAACAAGAAGATCAGTGCTCCGAGCCAGGGGCCACCAGGACAGATCCCAGGGGCCACGAGGAGGGTCCCGAACCAGGACAGATCCCAAGGGCTACCAGGAGGGGAACGCACCAGGACAGATCCCAAGGGCCACCAGGAGGGGCCTGAGCCAGGACAGATCCCAGGGGCCACAAGGAGGTGCCCGAGTCAGGACAGATCCCAGGGGCCACCAGGAGGGGCCTGCACCAGGACAGATTCCAGGGGCCACCAGGAGGTGCCTGGGCCAGGACAGATCCCAGGGGCCACCAGGAGGGGCCCGAGCCAGGACAGATCCCAGGGGCCACCAGGAGGGGCCCGAGCCAGGACAGATCCCAGGGGCCACAAGGAGGTGCCCGGGCCAGGACAGATCCTAGGGGCCACAAAGAGGGGCCTGGGCCAGGACAGATCCCAGGGGCCACCAGGAGGGGCCCGAGCCAGGACAGATCCCAGGGGCCAGTTTCACATGAGGTGGATTCAGGTCTTATTCACACGTCGCGGTCAGCAACAAAAGAAACAGCTGCAAAACGATGTCAGGACTGCGACACGTTGTGGATTTACCGTAGAGTGATAGAGAATAGTGGTATAATATAGATCCCCTGATATAGATTATTAGATCTGCAGCGTAACCTACCAGGGAGGTCACCAGGGGGCGCACACGAAAATCCACTCCGGAAAAAACTCCTACATTTGAATGAGGCTTCATTGGACTAATGCTGTACTGTAAATATGAGGAAGATTTGTGACCCCTTAAAGGGGCACCCCAGAGGAGAAAAAATATATAACATTCAACTGTTCCATGAAAATTCTAAAGATTAGTATATGACTTCTGTATAAAAATCTTAACCTTCCAGTACTTATCAGCTGCTGTATGCTCCACAGGAAGTTGTGTAGTTCTTTCCAGTCTGACCACAGTGCTCTCTGCTGACACCTCTGTCCATGTCAGGAACTGTCCAGAGTAGGAGAAAAGAGGTGTCAGCAGAGAGCACTGTGGTCAGACTGGAAAGAACTACACAACATCCTCTGGAGCATACAGCAGCTGATAAGTACTGAAAAGATTAAAATATAAAAGAGAAGTTGTTAACAAATCTGTATAACTTTATGGCAACAACTGATTTTGAAAAAATAAAATAAAATGTTTTACCTCCGGAGTACCCCTTTAAATCATCACCAAAATAACAAAGTCTGGACATGGCCTTGTGTCACCTGATCTCTCTGATACAATGTAACAAATGTATATGATATTCTGCTTACAGAGAAAGGGAAGAGGAAAAGAAGAAGAGACGATGATAGAGAACATCCGGATAACTGGAGAAAACAACAGATAAATATAAATAAATAGATGAAAGAAAAGAAAAAATATATAATAAAAATATAAAACACAGAAGACAGAGGATATTCCCAAAAAGCAGAGGCCATAGAGGGGAAACCAAATGGGCAGCAGTGTAAATCATGGGGGATGTAAAAGGGTGGGAGCAGCCAGAAGGGTTAATATTCTACTGTAACTGATACATTGTATCCTTCTCCTCCCAAAGAGAAGCGCCCCTGTATACTTGTGCTTAATGTTGAGCACGAATATTTGTAATGATGAATATTCATTATTTTTTTGTTTTTTTTCACATGGAAATTTTTATGCAAATTTTCCATGCATATTTTTGCATGAAAAAAAAAGTGAACGATCATAGCGAATATGCAAATTTTGCGAACATAGGACAAATAATCGTCAATATATTAGTGAAATATTGCAAATTCGAATATGGCCCCTGCCGCTCATCACTAGTTGTGGTACCTTGGTCAGACTGGTGCACATTATGTCCTCGGGATCCTCATCCCCCAGATCAACAGCACAAATCTTCACATCCTGCAAAACACGGAAACCGGAATAAGGAACCGAGAAATAATCATCAATAATGTAATTGACTCATCACATCTATAATGATGACACCAAACAATCCACTAATAAAAATAAAAAAATAGACCGGGAGGATGAGATTGCCTCAATGGTTCTTATCTTCTGACACCGTCTATGTGTCAAAGTATTCATATATATACATTTCCCCTGATGATGACACTTTTAGTGGTGAAACATGTTGGTTGTCAAATATGACAAGTTCATGTGTAAATATTTTTAATGCACAAAGGTTTCATCGTGGTCAAGTATAGTTAGTGAGGTTATTATTTATGCTTTACACGCTTCATTAAAGGGGGGGGGGGGCAGCATTATGGTGTTATAATCTTACATATAGGAGCGGTATTATAGAATAAATATTCTTGTATATAGGAGCAGTATTATAGTAGATATATTCTTGTATATAGGAGCAGTATTATAGTAGATATATTCTTGTATACAGGAGCAGTATTATAGTAGTTATATTCTTGTATATAGGAGCAGTATTATAGTAGTTATATTCTTGTATATAGGAGCAGTATTATAGTAGTTATATTCTTGTATATAGTAGCAGTATTATAGTAGTTATATTCTTGTATATAGGGGCCAGTATTATAGTAGTTCTATTCATGTATATAGGAGCAGTATTATAGTAGTTATATTCTTGTATATAGGGGCCAGTATTATAGTAGTTATATTCATGTATATAGGAGGCAGTATTATAGTAGTTATATTCTTGTATATAGGAGCAGTATTATAGTAGTTATATTCTTATATATAGGAGGCAGTATTATAGTAGTTATATTCTTGTATATAGAAGGCAGTATTATAGTAGTTATATTCTTGTATATAGGGGGCAGTATTATAGTAGTTATATTCTTGTATATAGGGAGCAGTTTTATAGTAGTTATATTCTTGTATATAGGAGCAGTATTATGGTAGTTATATTCTTGTATATAGGAGCAGTATTATAGTAGTTATATACTTGTATATAGGGGCAGTATTATAGTAGTTATATTCCTGTATATAGGAGCAGTATTATAGTAGTTATATTCTTGTATATAGGAGCAGTATTATAGTAGTTATATACTTGTATATAGGAGCAGTATTATAGTAGTTATATTCTTGTATATAGGAGCAGTATTATAGTAGTTATATTCTTGTATATAGGAGCAGTATTATAGTAGTTATATACTTGTATATAGGAGCAGTATTATAGTAGTTATATTCTTGTATATAGGAGCAGTATTATAGTAGTTATATTCTTGTATATAGGAGCAGTATTATAGTAGTTATATTCTTGTATATAGGAGAAGTATTATAATAGTTATATTCTTGTATATAGGAGCAGTATTATAGTAGTTATATTCTTGTTTATAGGAGCAGTATTATAGTAGTTATATTCTTGTATATAGGAGCAGTATTATAGTAGTTATATTCCTGTATATAGGGGCAGTATTATAGTAGTTATATTCTTGTATATAGGAGGCAGTGTTATAGTAGTTATATTCTTGTATATAGGAGGCAGTATTATAGTAGTTATATTCTTGTATATAGGAGGCAGTATTATAGTAGTTATGTTTTTGTATATAGGGGCAGTATTATAGTATATATATTCTTGTATATAGGAGCAGTATTATAGTAGTTATATTCTTGTATATCGGAGCAGTATTATAGTAGTTATATTCTTGTATATAGGAGCAGTATTATAGTAGTTATATTCTTGTATATAGGAGCAGTATTATAGTAGGTATATTCTTGTATATAGGAGGCAGTATTATAGTAGTTATATTCTTGTATATAGGAACAGTATTATAATAGTTATAGTCTTGTATATAGGAGAAGTATTATAGTAGTCATAGTCTTGTATATAGGAGCAGTATTATAGTAATTATATTCTTGTATATAGGAGCAGTATTATAGTAGATATATTCTTGTATATAGAAGACAGTATTATAGTAGTTATATTCTTGTATATAGGAGGAGTATTATAGTAGTTATATTCTTGTATATAGGAGCAGTATTATAGTAGTTATATTCTTGTATATAGGAGCAGTATTATAGTAGTTATATTCTTGTATATAGGAGCAGTATTATAGTAGTTATATTCTTGTATATAGGAGCAGTATTATAGTAGTTATATTCTTGTATATAGGAGCAGTATTATAGTAGTTATATTCTTGTATATAGGAACAGTATTATAGTAGTTATAGTCTTGTATATAGGAGCAGTATTATAGTAGTTATAGTCTTATATATAGGAGCAGTATTATAGTAATTATATTCTTGTATATAGGAGCAGTATTATAGTAGTTATATTCTTGTATATAGGAGTGTTACGCCGAGCGCTCCAGGTCCCTGCTCCTCCCCGGAGCGCTCGCTCCGACACTGCACTGACACTGCCGGCGGGGATGCGAATCGCATCCCAAGTCACTTACCTGTCCCGTTCCCCGGCTGTCACGTCCTGGCGTGCGCGGCTCCGCTCCTTAGGGCACGCGCGCGCCAGCTCTCTAAGATTTAAAGGGCCAGTGCACCAATGATTGGTGCCTGGCCCAATCAGTCTAATTAGCCTCCACCTGCTCCCTGTCCTTATTACCTCACTTCCCCTTCACTTTCTCGCCGGATCTTGTTGCCTTGTGCCAGAGAAAGTGTTTATAGTGTTTGCCTTACCAGTGTTCCTGACCTCTTGCTATCGCCATTGACTACAAGCCTTGCCGCCTGCCCTGACCTTCTGCTACGTCTGACCTTGCCTCTGACTAGTCCTTCTGTCCCACGCCTTCTCAGCAGTCAGCGAGGTTGAGCCGTTGCCTGTGGATACGACCTGGTTGCTACCGCCACAGCAAGACCATCCCGCTTTGCGGCGGGCTCTGGTGAATACCAGTAGCAACCTAGAACCGGTCCACCGACACGGTCCACGCCAATCCCTCGCTGACACAGAGGATCCACATCAAGCCTGCCGAATCCTAACAGTAGATCTGGCCATGGATCCCGCTGAGTTCCCGCTGCCAGTTGTCGCCGACCTTACCACGGTGGTCACCCAGCAGTCTCAACAGATAGAGCAACTTGGACAACAGTTCGCCCAACAAGGACAGCAGCGGTCGCAGTTGACCGCCATGCTACAGCAACTTCTGCCACAGCTACAGCAGCAACCATCTCCTCCGCCAGCTCCTGCACCTCCTCCACAGCGAGTGCCGCTCCTGGCCTCCGCTTGTCCCTGCCGGACAAATTTGATGGGGACTCTAGACTTTGCCGTGGTTTCCTGTCACAATGTTCCCTACATTTGGAGATGCTGTCGGACCAGTTTCCTACAGAACGGTCGAAGGTGGCTTTCGTGGTTAGTCTCCTGTCTGGGAAGGCCCTGTCATGGGCCACACCGCTCTGGGACCGCAATGATCCTATCACTGCCACTGTACAGCCCTTCTTCGCTGAGGTTCGTAGTGTCTTCGAGGAACCAGCCCGAGCTTCTTCTGCCGAAACTGCCCTGCTGAACCTGGTCCAGGGAAATTCTTCTGCAGGAGAATACGCCATCCAATTTCGTACCCTCGCCTCTTAATTATCTTGGAACAACGAGGCCCTCTGCACGACCATTAAAAAAGGCCTATCCAGTAACATCAAGGATGTGCTGGCCGCACAAGAGATTCCTGCCAACCTGCATGAACTTATCCATTTGGCCACCCACATTGACATGCGTTTTTCTGAAAGACACCAGGAGCTCCGCCAGGAAAAAGACCTTGATCTCTGGGCACCTCTCTCACGGTATCCCTTGCAATCTACCCCTGTGCCTCCCGCCGAGGAGGCTATACAAGTGGATCGGTCTCGCCTGACCCTTGAAGAGAGGACTCGCCGTAGAGATAAAAAATTATGTTTGTACTGCGCTAGTACCGAACATTTCTTGGTGGATTGCCCTATTCGTCCTCCACGTCTGGGAAACGCACGCACGCATCCAGCTCACGTGGGAGAGGCGTCTCTTGGTGTGAAGTCTGCTTCTCCAAGTCTCACTGTGCCCGTGCGGATTTCTCCTTCTGCCAACTCTTCCTTCTCAGCTGTGGCCTTCTTGGACTCTGGTTCTGTGGGAAATTTCATTTTGGCCTCTTTTGTTAATAAGTTCAACATCCCTGTGACCCGTCTCGTCAAGCCGCTCTACATTTCCTCGGTCAACGGAGTAAAGTTGGACTGCACTGTGCGTTACCGCACAGAACCCCTGCTCATGAGCATTGGACGGCATCACGAAAAAATTTAATTTTTTGTTTTGCCCAACTGCACATCTGAAGTCCTCCTCGGTCTGCCATGGCTCCAACGCCACTCTCCTACCCTTGACTTGACCACCGGGGAGATCAAGAGCTGGGGTGTTTCTTGCCACAAAAAATGCCTCACGTCTGCTCCCAGTACCGTCAGTCAAACCTCAGTGTCCCCTCCTCATAGCCCCCGTCCTGGTATCACTCTGCCCCGTGCAAAGCTTCACCCTCTGCCCCCCCCCTCCCCCCCATTCCCACTCCTTCTGAACTGCCTGCCGTTGATGTGTATTCCCAGGACTTCTCTGTCCTCCAGAAGGAGACTCTATAATCGCTCCCAATGTCCTCGTCCCTTGTGGAGCGACAACCGGACAAAAAAAGGGGGAGACCTAAGGGGGGGGGTACTGTTACGCCGAGCGCTCCGGGTCCCTGCTCCTCCCCGGAGCGCTCGCGGCGTTCCTCTCTCTGCAGCGCCCCGGTCAGACCCGCTGACCGGGAGTGCTGCACTGACACTGCCGGCGGGGATGCGATTCGCATAGCGGGACGCGCCCGCTCGCGAATCGCATCCCAAGTCACTTACCTGTCCCGGTCCCCGGCTGTCACGTCCTGGCGCGCGCGGCTCCGCACTTTAGGGCGTGCGCGCGCCAGCTCTCTAAGATTTAAAGGGCCAGTGCACCAATGATTGGTGCCTGGCCCAATCAGTCTAATTAGCCTCCACCTGCTCTCTGTTCATATAACCTCACTTCCCCTTCACTTACTTGCCGGATCTTGTTGCCTTGTGCCAGAGAAAGCGTTTAGTGTTTGCCTTACCAGTGTTCTTGACCTCTTGCTATCGCCATTGACTACGAACCTTGCCGCCTGCCCCGACTTTCTGCTACGTCTGACCTTGCCTCTGTCTAGTCCTTCTGTCCCACGCCTTCTCAGCAGTCAGCGAGGTTGAGCCGTTGCCGGTGGATACGACCTGGTTGCTACTGCCGCAGCAAGACCATCCCGCTTTGCGGCGGGCTCTGGTGAATACCAGCAGCATCTTAGAACCGGTCCACCGGCACGGTCCACGCTAATCCCTCGCTGACACAGTGGATCCACATCCAGCCTGCCGAATCGTAACAGTAGTTATATTCTTGTATATAGGAGCAGTATTATAGAAGTTATATTCTTGTATATAGGAGCAGTATTATAGTAGTTATATTCTTGTATATAGGAGCAGTATTATAGTAGTTATATTCTTGTATATAGGAGCAGTATTATAGTAGTTATATTCTTGTATATAGGAGGCAGTATTATAGTAGTTATATTCTCGTACATAGGAGCAGTATTATAATAGTTATATTCTTGTATATAGGAGCAGTATTATAGTAGTTATATTCTTGTATATATGAAGCAGTATTATAGTAGTTATATTCTTGTATATAGGAGGCAGTATTATAGTAGTTATATTATTGTATATAGAAGGCAGTATTATAGTAGATATATTCTTGTATATAGGAGCAGTATTATAGTAGTTATATTCTTGTATATAGGAGCAGTATTATAGTAGTTATATTCTTGTATATAGGAGCAGTATTATAGTAGATATATTCTTGTATACAGGAGCAGTATTATAGTAGATATATTCTTGTATATAGGAGACAGTATTATAGTAGTTATATTCTTGTATATAGGAGCAGTATTATAGTAGTTATATTCTTGTATATAAGAGGCAGTATTATAGTAGTTATATTCTTGTATATAGGAGACAGTATTATAGTAGTTATATTCTTGTATATAGGAGCAGTATTATAGTAGTTATATTCTTGTATATAGGAGGCAGTATTATAGTAGTTATATTCTTGTGTATAGGGGCAGTATTATAGTAGTTATATTCTTGTATATAGGGGCAGTATTATAGTAGTTATATTCTTGTATATAGGAGACAGTATTATAGTAGTTATATTCTTGTATATAGGAGCAGTATTATAGTAGTTATATTCTTGTATATAGGAGGCAGTATTATAGTAGTTATATTCTTGTGTATAGGAGCAGTATTATAGTAGTTATATTCTTGTATATAGGGGCAGTATTATAGTAGTTATATTCTTGTATATATGAGCAGTATTATAGCAGGTATTTTCTTGTAAATAGGGGGAAGTATTGTAGTAGTTTACATTACTGTGGACATGTCCTTTAGTAAATTGTCACTTACACCGTCCGGCTTGAAATCACATTGGGATAAATCAGGATTCTCAGATTTGAGGCACTCCGTCTCTCTGATAATACAGTGTCTTCTGTTAGGGTTTTCTTCCTCCTGTCAAAAGAAGATTTGTATACAGATACATTATATCCTCCTCATATACAGATAAATTATTTCCTCCTTATATACAGATACATTATTTCCTCCTTATATACAGATACATTATATCCTCCTTATATACAGATACATTATCTCCTCCTCATATACAGATACATTATTTCCTCCTTATATACAGATACATTATCTCCTCCTTATATACAGATACATTATTTCCTCCTTATATACAGATACTGTACTGTCCATTTGTTTGTTTTTGTGTTTTTATGTCTTGGGGTCTGTTCAGACACTGGTTTTTGTGTTTGGGAAGTTTCTGTTTAATTCTTGCTAGTCTTGGAAGAATTAATGTTCTCATCCAATTGCAGCTTGGGTGTGGCTCTTAAACCCTAGCACTGCTGCACTCTGTTTGCTGGTGATTTGTGTAATGCTGTCCATGTCTGTTTTATCATGCACCTTGTATATATCTTGTGATGTTATCTGAGTTTTTAACCATGGTTAATAGTTCTGTTTATTATAGATTTTAGTCTGTGGTACATTTGTCGGCTTTTAGGATATTGTATGCCTGTTCTGCTTTTGCCTTGTATCTTAGTCTATATTCTGACCTGTGTCCCTCCACATTGTGGAGTTTGATTTTGTGGAGTCTGTTCAGACTCATCCATTTCTAATGTTCCGTGTTTTATATTTCTGTTTCCTTCCAGGCCAGTATCCTGATCACACGGTGGAGTGTGCCCGCTGGCAAGAAGTCTATCTGGAGTTAGTAGTTTTGTTCCTCTAAGTTTGGAGTGGGGTGTCTAGTTTCTTCTTTGTATGTGTTTAGTGTTGATTGCTTATCTTCAGAGTTTATAGTACATGTACTGACCATAGAGTACATGATCACTAATCTAGTGCTTTACCATTGGTCTATAGTGTCCTTTGTGCTTACTCACTGATCTGTGTCCTCTGAACTTAATCTGTTTATGTTAGTTATCTGTGTCCAGTGTGAACAGTGTTTTATGTTCCTAATCAGTTTGGTGTTTAACATTCAGTTCATCTGTTCATCCCCTGCATCTCCTGGTTTCTGCTGTTTACTCATTCTATTCCTTGTCTAGTTCACTTATTCATATTTGCCGTATATCTGGATTTCGGTTTCTGAACTGTTTGCTAGTATGCTGTATTCTGCCCTGTTGGTATGTTTATATATTCTGTTTGGTATATCTGGTTGTTTGGTAGTTTTCCTGTTATGTTTATGGCCTGTGACCGACTATGTACATTATTATTTGTGTACCTTTACGCCCACTGCACTTTAGCTCAGGTAGGGACTGGCACCGTGGTTGTCGGTCCGCCGTTTAGGGTGGTCGGGCAGTAGGCAGGGAGAGTGTGTATAGGGACAGCTTAGGGCTCACTCTCCCAGTCCACCAGTCGGTCATGACAGATACATTTTCTCCTCCTTATGTACAGATACATTATCTCATCCATACTGTGGTCTTACCTGTACTGAAGTCCAGGGGAGCTGGTCTGTGGCTTTATATAAGTATGTGACCCCTTCCCTCTGGTTATAGAGGTGGACAATGTCTCTTATAGATTTCTCATCCTGGCCCTCGAGCTCTGTAGAGAGACAGCCGTGTAATGTGACAGTAGTGAGGAGCAGAGACAGCCCCCAAACCCACATCGTGCACAATGGCCGCTCCTCGTCCCCTCAGATCTTATATCATGTACAATGACCGCTCCTCCTCCTCCCCTCAGACCTTATATTCTGTGTCTATTTCTTCATATTCCTGGATGATGGTGAAATTCTTATTTATGCGTAAGAAATGAAATTGATGTCCTGAGTCACCTCTGTATTACTGGAGTATCAGGGAGACTAACACACTGCTTGAAAAAATAACACTTAAACAACACAATGTAACTCCAAGTCAATGACCCTTGTGTGAAATCCCACTGTCCACTCAGGAAGAACACTGATTGACAATCAATTTCACATGGAACAGACAACAGGTGGAAATTATAGGCAATTAGACACCCCCAATAAAGGAGTGGTTCTGCAGGTGGTGACCACAGACCACTTCTCAGTTCCTATGCTTCCTGGCTGATGTTTTGGTCACTTTTGAATGCGGGCGGTGCTTTCACTCTAGTGGTAGCATGAGATGGAGTCTACAACCCACACAAGTGGCTCAGGTAGTGCAGCTCATCCAGGATGGCACATCAATGCGAGCTGTGGCAAGAAGGTTTGCTGTGTCTGTCAGCGTAGTGTCCAGAGCATGGAGGCGCTACCAGGAGACAGGCCAGTACATCAGGAGACATGGAGGAGGCCATAGGAGGGCAATAACCCAGCAGCAGGATCGCTACCTCTGCCTTTGTGCAAGGAGGAGCAGGAGGAGCACTGCCAGAGCCCTGCAAAATGACCTCCAACAAGCCACAAATGTGCATGTGTCCACTCCAACGGTCAGAAACAGACTCCATGAGGGTGGTATGAGGGCCCGACGCCCACAGGTGGGGGTTGTGCTTACAGCCCAACACCGTGCAGGACGTTTGGCATTTGCCAGAGAACACCAAGATTGGCAAATTCACCACTGGCGCCCTGTGCTCTTCACAGATGAAAGCAGGTTCACACTGAGCACATGTGACAGATGTGACATAGTCTGGAGACGCCGTGGAGAACGTTCTGCTGCCTGCAACATCCTCCAGCATGACCGGTTTGGCGGTGGGTCAGTAATGGGGGGGGGGTGGCATTTCTTTGGGGGGCTGCACAGCCCTCCATGTGCTTACCAGAGGTAGCCTGACTGCCATTAGGTACCAAGATGAGATCCTCAGACCCCTTGTGAGACCCTTTGCAGGTGCGGTTGGTCCTAGCTTCCTCCTAATACAAGACAATGCTAGCCCTCATGTGGCTGGAGTGTGTCAGCAGTTCCTACAAGAGGAAGGCATTGATGCTATGGACTGGCCGCCCGTTCCCCTGAATCCGATTGAGCACATCTGGGACGTCTCGCTCCATCCACCACAGACTGTCCAGGGGTTGGCGGATGCTTTAGTCCAGGTCTGGGAGGACATCCCTCAGGAGACCATCCTCCACCTCATCACGATCATGCCCAGGTGTTGTAGGGAGGTCATACGGGCACGTGGAGGCCACATACACTACTGAGCCTCATTGGGACTTGTATTAAGGACATTACATAAAGTTGGATCAGCCTGTAGTGGGGTTTTCCACTGTGATTTTGAGTGTGACTCCATATCCAGACCTACATGGGTTGATGATTTCCACTGATTATTTTTGTGTGATTTTGTTGTCAGCGCATTCAACTATGTAAAGAGGAAAGGATTTCATACGATTAGTTCATTCAGATCTAGATGTATTATCGCAGGGTTCACTTTATTTTTTTGAGCAGCGTATATTAGAGGTCTGTGCAGTCTATTGCTCCCTGTTATCTGCCGACTATAGTACAAGTAAATACACTGAATGCATTTGTCAGCAGCAGGAGAACTACAAATCCCAGCTGCAGCAGTGGAAATACATGATTGGAGGAGAACAGTCAGTTATGTAGAGAGGAAGGTGCATGCAGGAACCTTTGAGAAGCGTGTGGGATCCAGGGACTGGAGGGTGTCCCCAGAAGTAACTTAGGGTGGGGGAAAGAGGAATCCTCTGTGCTGCTGGGACCATCCAGAGTGATCCTGGAGTAAGAGATCATCCATGCAGAGATGTTTGGAGGCTTCCACACAGCGGCCATCATCAGCCCTGGTATGAAAGCCACAGAAAGTAAATTTGGATTACCCTGGGATTAGGAGCCCTCAGTATATGTCACGTGGCAGGGTGGTATGGCTCTTTTGGTGCTTCCTAGGACATGTACAGGTAATGAGTAGTGCAGATGTGAATTTCCTATGGTTGTCAAGTTCTCATTACTGACACTACTTAGAAGGATCTGCACATGGGGGCTCTATACGGTGCAATATGTAGACTGTTCTTTACTCGCACAACTCTGATTCTGCAACAAAATACCAATAAGTATAAATCCAGGTACATTTTTCGGATGTGTAGCCAAGCAGCACTGACTCTGACCATAGGCTGTCAAATAGATTAGTGTATTGCAGAGAGGCCCTTGTCCAGCCTTCTCCTCTCTAATGAAGACAATAATCCCCTCTTGGAGATGTGAGATCTCATAAAATGTTATCCTCACAGTGGGGACAGGTGTTCTAGTTTATTTGTTGTATAGTCCAAGATATATGTTTCTTGTCTGTGTGATTTCATAAGTAGGTTCCCTGATGAATCTGTGGTAATCTGGGGAAACACGTCAGAACCAATTAGATTACTCTGGTGAACCAAAAACCTATTGTGACTCTGTAAAATGTTGTGGATCTGATTGTCTTGAGATTCTTGTTGATGTTTGTCTAATATGGTTTGTTGTGTGAAACCAGGAACCAACCAGGTTTGACCTTTATAGAAATATTTCATAGAACCGAGGGTCCGTGGTGACCTTGTAGCAGTTCTTATTATCAATTCTCTTTTGGATTAGATTATGTTTAGATTTTTTAATCTCTTTTCTAATTCAGCTTCTTGTGTCCCTCCGTATTTTCCTGCCCCTCCCCCGCTCCTCTTTAATATATTATTTTGCCCCTCTCATTATATCAGCAATTTAAAAAAAATATCCCAACATATTTACAAAGGTTTACACAATAAATATGGTGGATTTGAGATGAGGAAAACCCGATCAGAGCAGGTGTAGAAAAAAGCAAAATGTAGGGAAAAGAGCAAAATGTAGGGAAAGCTTAGTAAATACCGTGGAAAAATATCTGTTGGGGAAAAACCCACAAAGGAAACTATACAACACTCAGGGCCAAAATCTACAATTCTAGATCAGTTTTGGGGCTTCACCAGATCCCCGATCTACATACAGGTATCCAGAGACTCCTCCCCGCTGTATCCCTCCACTAGTCTATCAGTCTTATGTCTATTCTGTTATTTCTATGTATATTCCTATAAATATACAAGGTGACGGACACCTGGATGGTGAACAGGCACATGACACCTGGATGGTGAACGGGCACATAACACCTGGATGGTGAACGGGCACATGACACCTGGATGGTGAACGGGCACATGACACCTGGATGGTGAACGGGCACAGGACAACTGGATGGTGATCGGGCACACGACACCCGGATGGTGAACGGGCACATGACAACTGGATGGTGATCGGGCACACGACACCTGGATGGTGAACGGACACACGACACCTAGATGGTGAACGGGCACACTACACTTGGATGCTGAACGGGCACATGACACCTGGATTGTGAACGGACACACGACACCTGGATGGTGAACGGGCACATGACACCTGGATGGTGAACGGACACATGACACCTGGATGGTGAACGGGCACATGACACCTGGATGGTGAACGGGCACATGACACCTGGATGGTGAACGGGCACACGACACCTGGATGGTGAACGGGCACACGACACCTGGATGGTGAATGGACACACAACACCTGGATGGTGAACGGGCACATGACACCTGGATGGTGAACGGGCACATGACACCTGGATGGTGAACGGGCACATGACACCTGGATGGTGAAAGGGCACATGACACCTGGATGGTGAATGGGCACATGACACCTGGATGGTGAAAGGGCACATGACACCTGGATGGTGAACGGACACACGACACCTGGATGGTAAACGGGCACATGACACCTGGATGGTGAACGGGCACATGACACCTGGATGGTGAACGGGCACATGACACCTGGACGGTGAACGGGCACATGACAACTGGATGGTGAACGGGCACATGACACCTGGATGGTGAACGGGCACATGACACCTGGATGGTGAACGGGCACATGACACCTGGATGGTAAACGGGCACATGACACCTGGATGGTGAACGGGCACATGACACCTGGATGGTGAATGGGCACATGACACCTGGATGGTGAACGGGCACATGACACCTGGATGGTGAACGGGCACATGACAACTGGATGGTGAACGGGCACATGACACCTGGATGGTGAACGGGCACATGACACCTGGATGGTGAACGGGCACATGACACCTGGATGGTGAACGGGCACATGACACCTGGATGGTGAACGGGCACTCGACACCTGGATGGTGAATGGACACACGACACCTGGATGGTGAACGGGCACAGGACACCTGGATGGTGAACGGGCACACGACACCTGGATGGTGAACGGGCACATGACACCTGGATGGTGAAAGGGCACATGACACCTGGATGGTGAACAGACACACGACACCTGGATGGTAAACGGGCACATGACACCTGGATGGTGAATGGGCACATGACAACTGGATGGTGATCGGGCACACGACACCTGGATGGTGAACGGACACACGACACCTAGATGGTGAACGGGCACACTACACTTGGATGCTGAACGGGCACATGACACCTGGATTGTGAACGGACACACGACACCTGGATGGTGAACGGGCACACGACACCTGGATGGTGAACGGGCACATGACACCTGGATGGTGAACGGGCACACGACACCTGGATGGTGAACGGGCACACGACACCTGGATGGTGAATGGACACACAACACCTGGATGGTGAACGGGCACATGACACCTGGATGGTGAACGGGCACATGACACCTGGATGGTGAACGGGCACATGACACCTGGATGGTGAAAGGGCACATGACACCTGGATGGTGAATGGGCACATGACACCTGGATGGTGAAAGGGCACATGACACCTGGATGGTGAACGGACACACGACACCTGGAGGGTAAACGGGCACATGACACCTGGATGGTGAACGGGCACATGACACCTGGATGGTGAACGGGCACATGACACCTGGATGGTGAACGGGCACATGACAACTGGATGGTGAACGGGCACATGACACCTGGATGGTGAACGGGCACATGACACCTGGATGGTGAACGGGCACATGACACCTGTATGGTAAACGGGCACATGACACCTGGATGGTGAACGGGCACATGACACCTGGATGGTGAATGGGCACATGACACCTGGATGGTGAACGGGCACATGACACCTGGATGGTGAACGGGCACATGACAACTGGATGGTGAACGGGCACATGACACCTGGATGGTGAACGGGCACATGACACCTGGATGGTGAACGGGCACATGACACCTGGATGGTGAACGGGCACATGACACCTGGATTGTGAACGGGCACACGACACCTGGATGGTGAATGGACACACGACACCTGGATGGTGAACGGGCACATGACACCTGGATGGTGAAAGGGCACATGACACCTGGATGGTGAACAGACACACGACACCTGGATGGTAAACGGGCACATGACACCTGGATGGTGAATGGGCACATGACACCTGGATGGTGAACGGACACATGACACCTGGATGGTGAACGGGCACATGACACCTGGATGGTGAACGGGCACATGACACCTGGATGGTGAACGGGCACACGACACCTGGATGGTGAATGGACACACAACACCTGGATGGTGAACGGGCACAGGACACCTGGATGGTGAACGGGCACACGACACCTAAATGGTGAACGGGCACACGACACCTGGATGGTGAAAGGGCACATGACACCTGGATGGTGAACAGACACACGACACCTGGATGGTAAACGGGCACATGACACCTGGATGGTGAACGGGCACATGACACCTGGATGGTGAACGGGCAAATGACACCTGGATGGTGAATGGGCACATGACACCTGGATGGTGAACGGGCACATGACAACTGGATGGTGAACGGGCACATGACACCTGGATGGTGAACGGGCACATGACACCTGGATAATGAACGGGCACATGACACCTGGATGGTGAACGGGCACATGACACCTGGATGGTGAACGGGCACATGACACCTGGATGGTGAACGGGCACATGACACCTGGATGGTGAACGGGCACATGACACCTGGATGGTAAACGGGCACATGACACCTGGATGGTGAACGGGCACATGACACCTGGATGGTGAACGGGCACATGACACCTGGATGGTGAACGGGCACATGACACCTGGATGGTGAACGGGCACATGACACCTGGATGGTGAACGGGCACATGACACCTGGATGGTGAACGGGCACATGACACCTGGATGGTGAACGGGCACATGACACCTGGATGGTGAACGGGCACACGACACCTGGATGGTGAATGGACACACAACACCTGGATGGTGAACGGGCACAGGACACCTGGATGGTGAACGGGCACACGACACCTAAATGGTGAACGGGCACACGACACCTGGATGGTGAAAGGGCACATGACACCTGGATGGTGAACAGACACACGACACCTGGATGGTAAACGGGCACATGACACCTGGATGGTGAACGGGCACATGACACCTGGATGGTGAACGGGCAAATGACACCTGGATGGTGAATGGGCACATGACACCTGGATGGTGAACGGGCACATGACAACTGGATGGTGAACGGGCACATGACACCTGGATGGTGAACGGGCACATGACACCTGGATAATGAACGGGCACATGACACCTGGATGGTGAACGGGCACATGACACCTGGATGGTGAACGGGCACATGACACCTGGATGGTGAACGGGCACATGACACCTGGATGGTGAACGGGCACACGACACCTGGATGGTGAATGGACACACAACACCTGGATGGTGAACGGCATAGGACACCTGGATGGTGAACGGGCACACGACACCTGGATGGTGAACGGGCACACGACACCTGGATGGTGAAAGGGCACATGACACCTGGATGGTGAACAGACACACGACACCTGGATGGTAAACGGGCACATGACACCTGGATGGTGAACGGGCACATGACACCTGGATGGTGAACGGGCACATGACACCTGGATGGTGAATGGGCAAATGACACCTGGATGGTGAATGGGCACATGACACCTGGATGGTGAACGGGCACATGACAACTGGATGGTGAACGGGCACATGACACCTGGATGGTGAACGGGCACATGACACCTGGATGGTGAACGGGCACATGACACCTGGATGGTGAACGGGCACATGACACCTGGATGGTGAACGGGCACATGACACCTGGATGGTGAACGGGCACATGACACCTGGATGGTGAACGGGCACATGACACCTGGATGGTGAACGGGCACACGACACCTGGATGGTGAATGGACACACAACACCTGGATGGTGAACGGGCACAGGACACCTGGATGGTGAACGGGCACACGACACCTAGATGGTGAACGGGCACACGACACCTGGATGGTGAAAGGGCACATGACACCTGGATGGTGAACAGACACACGACACCTGGATGGTAAACGGGCACATGACACCTGGATGGTGAACGGGCACATGACACCTGGATGGTGAACGGGCAAATGACACCTGGATGGTGAATGGGCACATGACACCTGGATGGTGAACGGGCACATGACAACTGGATGGTGAACGGGCACATGACACCTGGATGGTGAACGGGCACATGACACCTGGATGGTGAACGGGCACATGACACCTGGATGGTGAACGGGCACATGACACCTGGATGGTGAACGGGCACATGACACCTGGATGGTGAACGGGCACATGACACCTGGATGGTGAACGGGCACACGACACCTGGATGGTGAATGGACACACAACACCTGGATGGTGAACGGCATAGGACACCTGGATGGTGAACGGGCACACGACACCTGGATGGTGAACGGGCACACGACACCTGGATGGTGAAAGGGCACATGACACCTGGATGGTGAACAGACACACGACACCTGGATGGTAAACGGGCACATGACACCTGGATGGTGAACGGGCTCATGACACCTGGATGGTGAACGGGCACATGACACCTGGATGGTGAATGGGCAAATGACACCTGGATGGTGAATGGGCACATGACACCTGGATGGTGAACGGGCACATGACAACTGGATGGTGAACGGGCACATGACACCTGGATGGTGAACGGGCACATGACACCTGGATGGTGAACGGGCACATGACACCTGGATGGTGAACGGGCACATGACACCTGGATGGTGAACGGGCACATGACACCTGGATGGTAAACGGGCACATGACACCTGGATGGTGAACGGGCACATGACACCTGGATGGTGAATGGGCACATGACACCTGGATGGTGAACGGGCACATGACACCTGGATGGTGAACGGGCACATGACAACTGGATGGTGAACGGGCACACGACACCTGGATGGTGAACGGGCACATGACACCTGGATGGTGAAAGGGCACATGACACCTGGATGGTGAACAGACACACGACACCTGGATGGTAAACGGGCACATGACACCTGGATGGTGAACGGGCACATGACACCTGGATGGTGAACGGGCACATGACACCTGGATGGTGAACGGGCACATGACACCTGGATGGTGAACGGGCACATGACACCTGGATGGTGAACGGGCACACGACACCTGGATGGTGAATGGACACATGACACCTGGATGGTGAACGGGCACATGACACCTGGATGGTGAAAGGGCACATGACACCTGGATGGTGAACAGACACACGACACCTGGATGGTAAACGGGCACATGACACCTGGATGGTGAATGGGCACATGACACCTGGATGGTGAACGGACACATGACACCTGGATGGTGAACGGGCACATGACACCTGGATGGTGAACGGGCACATGACACCTGGATGGTGAACGGGCACACGACACCTGGATGGTGAATGGACACACAACACCTGGATGGTGAACGGGCACATGACACCTGGATGGTGAACGGGCACATGACACCTGGATGGTGAAAGGGCACATGACACCTGGATGGTGAATGGGCACATGACACCTGGATGGTGAAAGGGCACATGACACCTGGATGGTGAACGGACACACGACACCTGGATGGTAAACGGGCACACGACACCTGGATGGTGAACGGGCACATGACACCTGGATGGTGAACGGGCACATGACACCTGGATGGTGAACGGGCACATGACAACTGGATGGTGAACGGGCACATGACACCTGGATGGTGAACGGGCACATGACACCTGGATGGTGAACGGGCACATGACACCTGGATAGTAAACGGGCACATGACACCTGGATGGTGAACGGGCACATGACACCTGGATGGTGAACGGGCACACTACACTTGGATGCTGAACGGGCACATGACACCTGGATTGTGAACGGACACACGACACCTGGATGGTGAACGGGCACACGACACCTGGATGGTGAACGGGCACATGACACCTGGATGGTGAACGGGCACACGACACCTGGATGGTGAACGGGCACACGACACCTGGATGGTGAATGGACACACAACACCTGGATGGTGAACGGGCACATGACACCTGGATGGTGAACGGGCACATGACACCTGGATGGTGAACGGGCACATGACACCTGGATGGTGAAAGGGCACATGACACCTGGATGGTGAATGGGCACATGACACCTGGATGGTGAAAGGGCACATGACACCTGGATGGTGAACGGACACACGACACCTGGATGGTAAACGGGCACATGACACCTGGATGGTGAACGGGCACATGACACCTGGATGGTGAACGGGCACATGACACCTGGATGGTGAACGGGCACATGACAACTGGATGGTGAACGGGCACATGACACCTGGATGGTGAACGGGCACATGACACCTGGATGGTGAACGGGCACATGACACCTGTATGGTAAACGGGCACATGACACCTGGATGGTGAACGGGCACATGACACCTGGATGGTGAATGGGCACATGACACCTGGATGGTGAACGGGCACATGACACCTGGATGGTGAACGGGCACATGACAACTGGATGGTGAACGGGCACATGACACCTGGATGGTGAACGGGCACATGACACCTGGATGGTGAACGGGCACATGACACCTGGATGGTGAACGGGCACATGACACCTGGATGGTGAACGGGCACACGACACCTGGATGGTGAATGGACACACGACACCTGGATGGTGAACGGGCACATGACACCTGGATGGTGAAAGGGCACATGACACCTGGATGGTGAACAGACACACGACACCTGGATGGTAAACGGGCACATGACACCTGGATGGTGAATGGGCACATGACACCTGGATGGTGAACGGACACATGACACCTGGATGGTGAACGGGCACATGACACCTGGATGGTGAACGGGCACATGACACCTGGATGGTGAACGGGCACACGACACCTGGATGGTGAATGGACACACAACACCTGGATGGTGAACGGGCACATGACACCTGGATGGTGAACGGGCACATGACACCTGGATGGTGAAAGGGCACATGACACCTGGATGGTGAATGGGCACATGACACCTGGATGGTGAAAGGGCACATGACACCTGGATGGTGAACGGACACACGACACCTGGATGGTAAACGGGCACACCACACCTGGATGGTGAACGGGCACATGACACCTGGATGGTGAACGGGCACATGACACCTGGATGGTGAACGGGCACATGACACCTGGATGGTGAACGGGCACATGACACCTGGATGGTGAACGGGCACACGACACCTGGATGGTGAATGGACACACAACACCTGGATGGTGAACGGGCACAGGACACCTGGATGGTGAACGGGCACACGACACCTAGATGGTGAACGGGCACACGACACCTGGATGGTGAAAGGGCACATGACACCTGGATGGTGAACAGACACACGACACCTGGATGGTAAACGGGCACATGACACCTGGATGGTGAACGGGCACATGACACCTGGATGGTGAACGGGCAAATGACACCTGGATGGTGAATGGGCACATGACACCTGGATGGTGAACGGGCACATGACAACTGGATGGTGAACGGGCACATGACACCTGGATGGTGAACGGGCACATGACACCTGGATGGTGAACGGGCACATGACACCTGGATGGTGAACGGGCACATGACACCTGGATGGTGAACGGGCACATGACACCTGGATGGTGAACGGGCACATGACACCTGGATGGTGAACGGGCACACGACACCTGGATGGTGAATGGACACACAACACCTGGATGGTGAACGGCATAGGACACCTGGATGGTGAACGGGCACACGACACCTGGATGGTGAACGGGCACACGACACCTGGATGGTGAAAGGGCACATGACACCTGGATGGTGAACAGACACACGACACCTGGATGGTAAACGGGCACATGACACCTGGATGGTGAACGGGCACATGACACCTGGATGGTGAACGGGCACATGACACCTGGATGGTGAATGGGCACATGACACCTGGATGGTGAACGGGCACATGACAACTGGATGGTGAACGGGCACATGACACCTGGATGGTGAACGGGCACATGACACCTGGATGGTGAACGGGCACATGACACCTGGATGGTGAACGGGCACATGACACCTGGATGGTGAACGGGCACATGACACCTGGATGGTGAACGGGCACATGACACCTGGATGGTGAACGGGCACACGACACCTGGATGGTGAATGGACACACAACACCTGGATGGTGAACGGCATAGGACACCTGGATGGTGAACGGGCACACGACACCTGGATGGTGAACGGGCACACGACACCTGGATGGTGAAAGGGCACATGACACCTGGATGGTGAACAGACACACGACACCTGGATGGTAAACGGGCACATGACACCTGGATGGTGAACGGGCACATGACACCTGGATGGTGAACGGGCACATGACACCTGGATGGTGAATGGGCAAATGACACCTGGATGGTGAATGGGCACATGACACCTGGATGGTGAACGGGCACATGACAACTGGATGGTGAACGGGCACATGACACCTGGATGGTGAACGGGCACATGACACCTGGATGGTGAACGGGCACATGACACCTGGATGGTGAACGGGCACATGACACCTGGATGGTGAACGGGCACATGACACCTGGATGGTAAACGGGCACATGACACCTGGATGGTGAACGGGCACATGATACCTGGATGGTGAATGGGCACATGACACCTGGATGGTGAACGGGCACATGACACCTGGATGGTGAACGGGCACATGACAACTGGATGGTGAACGGGCACACGACACCTGGATGGTGAACGGGCACATGACACCTGGATGGTGAAAGGGCACATGACACCTGGATGGTGAACAGACACACGACACCTGGATGGTAAACGGGCACATGACACCTGGATGGTGAACGGGCACATGACACCTGGATGGTGAACGGGCACATGACACCTGGATGGTGAACGGGCACATGACACCTGGATGGTGAACGGGCACATGACACCTGGATGGTGAACGGGCACACGACACCTGGATGGTGAATGGACACACGACACCTGGATGGTGAACGGGCACATGACACCTGGATGGTGAAAGGGCACATGACACCTGGATGGTGAACAGACACACGACACCTGGATGGTAAACGGGCACATGACACCTGGATGGTGAATGGGCACATGACACCTGGATGGTGAACGGACACATGACACCTGGATGGTGAACGGGCACATGACACCTGGATGGTGAACGGGCACATGACACCTGGATGGTGAACGGGCACACGACACCTGGATGGTGAATGGACACACAACACCTGGATGGTGAACGGGCACATGACACCTGGATGGTGAACGGGCACATGACACCTGGATGGTGAAAGGGCACATGACACCTGGATGGTGAATGGGCACATGACACCTGGATGGTGAAAGGGCACATGACACCTGGATGGTGAACGGACACACGACACCTGGATGGTAAACGGGCACACGACACCTGGATGGTGAACGGGCACATGACACCTGGATGGTGAACGGGCACATGACACCTGGATGGTGAACGGGCACATGACAACTGGATGGTGAACGGGCACATGACACCTGGATGGTGAACGGGCACATGACACCTGGATGGTGAACGGGCACATGACACCTGGATAGTAAACGGGCACATGACACCTGGATGGTGAACGGGCACATGACACCTGGATGGTGAACGGGCACATGACACCTGGATGGTGAACGGGCACATGACACCTGGATGGTGAACGGGCACATGACACCTGGATGGTGAACGGGCACATGACACCTGGATGGTGAACGGGCACATGACACCTGGATGGTGAACGGGCACATGACACCTGGATGGTGAACGGGCACACGACACCTGGATGGTGAATGGACACACAACACCTGGATGGTGAACGGGCACAGGACACCTGGATGGTGAACGGGCACACGACACCTAGATGGTGAACGGGCACACGACACCTGGATGGTGAAAGGGCACATGACACCTGGATGGTGAACAGACACACGACACCTGGATGGTAAACGGGCACATGACACCTGGATGGTGAACGGGCACATGACACCTGGATGGTGAACGGGCAAATGACACCTGGATGGTGAATGGGCACATGACACCTGGATGGTGAACGGGCACATGACAACTGGATGGTGAACGGGCACATGACACCTGGATGGTGAACGGGCACATGACACCTGGATGGTGAACGGGCACATGACACCTGGATGGTGAATGGGCACATGACACCTGGATGGTGAACGGGCACATGACACCTGGATGGTGAACGGGCACATGACACCTGGATGGTGAACGGGCACACGACACCTGGATGGTGAATGGACACACAACACCTGGATGGTGAACGGCATAGGACACCTGGATGGTGAACGGGCACACGACACCTGGATGGTGAACGGGCACACGACACCTGGATGGTGAAAGGGCACATGACACCTGGATGGTGAACAGACACACGACACCTGGATGGTAAACGGGCACATGACACCTGGATGGTGAACGGGCACATGACACCTGGATGGTGAATGGGCAAATGACACCTGGATGGTGAATGGGCACATGACACCTGGATGGTGAACGGGCACATGACAACTGGATGGTGAACGGGCACATGACACCTGGATGGTGAACGGGCACATGACACCTGGATGGTGAACGGGCACATGACACCTGGATGGTGAACGGGCACATGACACCTGGATGGTGAACGGGCACATGACACCTGGATGGTAAACGGGCACATGACACCTGGATGGTGAACGGGCACATGACACCTGGATGGTGAACGGGCACATGACACCTGGATGGTGAACGGGCACATGACACCTGGATGGTGAACGGGCACATGACACCTGGATGGTGAACGGGCACATGACACCTGGATGGTGAACGGGCACATGACACCTGGATGGTGAACGGGCACATGACACCTGGATGGTGAACGGGCACATGACACCTGGATGGTGAACGGGCACACGACACCTGGATGGTGAATGGACACACAACACCTGGATGGTGAACGGGCACAGGACACCTGGATGGTGAACGGGCACACGACACCTAGATGGTGAACGGGCACACGACACCTGGATGGTGAAAGGGCACATGACACCTGGATGGTGAACAGACACACGACACCTGGATGGTAAACGGGCACATGACACCTGGATGGTGAACGGGCACATGACACCTGGATGGTGAACGGGCAAATGACACCTGGATGGTGAATGGGCACATGACACCTGGATGGTGAACGGGCACATGACAACTGGATGGTGAACGGGCACATGACACCTGGATGGTGAACGGGCACATGACACCTGGATGGTGAACGGGCAAATGACACCTGGATGGTGAACGGGCACACGATACCTGGATGGTGAACCGGCACACGACAGCCCACACACCTCTTATGGTTTCTCTTATTCTGGCGCTGAACATATGAACGTCACCGTAAATATATAAAACAGGGTCTGCAGCTCCATATATGAACCGTTCGCCCAGAAATCTACATCTTTGGCAACTTCCTATCTAGAACATTTCACAATATAAAGAAAAACATAAACTGATGTAACATCCAGAAGAGGAAGTGAGAAATGATTGTAAAACCCCAGAGCAATAAAAACAGGAAAAAACACTGAAAACGGGGGACGTCTGCAGAGCATTTCACCCGACATCTCATACAGTCTTATCCACATCCAGATACAGGGGCTCATGTACAATCTACATAAAGCAGGAAAATGGCGCAGGCAGACTGGCAAATCTGGATGTCATTTGGCTCCAGATGGTGATAGAAATGTTTACTACGACCAAAAATGTACAAATGGCAACAACATTTATACTGCTATTATACTGTATCTATAATGATAGAGGGGTCTGTCAGATATTTATGCTTAAGCGAGAGGTGATGACACCATTATGACCCATAGTAACCAAAACTGTAAAATATGTGACCTTGTGAATTGTCGACAAATATAAACAATGCAATTCATATCTCCGGGTCTGACTATTTACCCAGAATTATCTATTAACGCCTTGCCGCAAAACACCGTTTATAAAAGGGGCTGCGGCACGGGAAGGGTTATGAAGCGAGCTCAGGAGCAGAGCTTGCATCATACCCGCACGGTCCCGACTGCTATCAGCAGCCATGACCCGTGGCTAATGCCAGACATCGCCGTTCAGGCAGATGTCCGGTATTAACTCTTTAGAAGCAGCAATCAAAGTTGATCGCCGCGTCTAAAGTGAAAGTGAAAGCTTCGAGGCAGCTCAGTCAGGTTGATCGGGACCATCGCAGTAAAATTTGCGATGTCGCGATCAGC
>NC_079193.1:4283790-4361625 GCF_029499605.1 Hyla sarda | reverse complement strand
CATCGTAGGTCGGGGGGGTCACTTGTGTATATATATATATGGTATGTCGGGGCCATCGTAGGTCGGGGGGGTCACTGTATATATATGGTATGTCGGGGCCATCGTAGGTCGGGGGGGTCACTGTATATATATGGTATGTCGGGGCCATCGTAGGTCGGGGGGTCACTGTATATATATATGGTATGTTGGGGCCATCGTAGGTCGGGGGGTCACTGTATATATATATATATGGTATGTCGGGGCCATCGTAGGTCGGGGAGTCACTGTATATATATGGTATGTCGGGCCATCGTAGGTCGGGGGGTCACTGTATATATATGGTATGTCGGGGCCATCGTAGGTCGGGGGGTCACTGTATATATATGGTATGTCGGGGCCATCGTAGGTCGGGGGGTCACTGTATATATATATGGTATGTCGGGGCCATCGTAGGTCGGGGGGTCACTGTATATATATATATATATGGTATGTCGGGCCATCGTAGGTCGGGGGGTCACTGTATATATATGGTATGTCGGGGCCATCGTAGGTCGGGGGGTCACTGTATATATATGGTATGTCGGGGCCATCGTAGGTCGGGGGGGTCACTGTATATATATGGTATGTCGGGGCCATCGTAGGTCGGGGGTCACTGTATATATATATATGGTATGTCGGGGCCATCGTAGGTCGGGGGGTCACTGTATATATATGGTATGTCGGGGCCATCGTAGGTCGGGGGGTCACTGTATATATATATGGTATGTCGGGGCCATCGTAGGTCGGGGGGTCACTGTATATATATATATATGGTATGTCGGGCCATCGTAGGTCGGGGGGTCACTGTATATATATGGTATGTCGGGGCCATCGTAGGTCGGGGGGTCACTGTATATATATGGTATGTCGGGGCCATCGTAGGTCGGGGGGGTCACTGTATATATATGGTATGTCGGGGCCATCGTAGGTCGGGGGTCACTGTATATATATATATGGTATGTCGGGGCCATCGTAGGTCGGGGGGTCACTGTATATATATGGTATGTCGGGGCCATCGTAGGTCGGGGGGTCACTGTATATATATGGTATGTCGGGGCCATCGTAGGTCGGGGGTCACTGTATATATATATATGGTATGTCGGGGCCATCGTAGGTCGGGGGGGGGTCACTGTATATATATGGTATGTCGGGGCCATCGTAGGTCGGGGGGTCACTGTATATATATATGGTATGTCGGGGCCATCGTAGGTCGGGGGGTCACTGTATTCATATTCATCTACTTTAGGACATCGTCAGCCGTAACTCCGTCCCGCCTCCTCCCTCGGACCAATCCTCCATCAGTCGTCAGCCACAACTCCCTCCTCCCGCACCTGAAATTCCCTCATCCAAAACGCCGTCATCCCTCAGACGATTCTCCCTGTCGCATAGCAGCACGTGTACTACAGAGTCTGTATAGCAGAGCCGACGCTGCACAGCATGTACAGCAGAACCCGTAGAGCAGAGAGCCGACACTGACTTGGCTCTGCTACACGGCAGGAAGTTATTTTGTCTGAGGGATGACGGAGTTTCGGAGGAGCGAGTTGCAGCTGACGCCTGACGGAGATTGGTCCGAGGGAGGAGGCAAGACGCTGTTTCGTGGGACGGAGTTGCGGCTGACGACTGATTATGTCCTAAAATGGACACCGCATTCTTGATCTATGTTGAAGAACAAACATCAGAATGCGCCAAATATTATGATATTCTTAGGAGCCCAAATGTTTTTCTGGAGATTGGCAGAAGAGCAGCTTAAAGGGGTACTCTGGTGGAAAACATTTTTTATTTTTTTTAAATCAACTGGTGACAGAAAGTTAAACAGATTTGTAAATTACTTCTATTAAAAATCTTAATCCTTCCAGTACTTATCAGCTGCAGTATAATAAAGAGGAAGTTCTTTTCTTTTTGAATTTCTTTTCAGTCTGACCACAGTGCTCTCTTCTGACACCTCTGTCCAGATTAGGAGGAAATCTTCATAGCAAGCCTCTCCTGCTCTGGACAGTTCCTGACATGGACAGAGGTGTCAGCAGAGAGCACTGTGGTCAGACAGAAAAGAAATTCAAAAAGAAAAGAACTTCCTCTTTATTATACTGCAGCTGATAAGTACTGGAAGGATTAAGATTTTTAAATGGAAGTAATCTACAAATTTGTTTAACTTTCTGGCACCAGTTGATAAAAAAAAAAATTCCACCAGAGCACCCCTTTAATGTTTTCGTGAAATGCCACATAAATGTTTAGTATAAGTAAAAGAACCCTTGGGCCCCCGGAAGAACCAGGTTCTCTGCATTGTGAATTGTCTACCAGGGGATGACCTTCTCCTTTCCAATCCTCATGGTGCGACCTTATAAAACGTCCTCCTCAGGAAGCAATGAGCCATGAAGCCCCTGAAATGTGGACATCTGACTTAGGGTATGTTCACACGGATGGATTACATGCGGATTTTCCGCAGCGTATTTGCTGCAGAAATTCTGCAGCGGATTTTGCTACCATTGACTTCAATGGATCCGGAGGAAAATCTGCAAATCTGTCTCTATTGCGGATTTTCTGCTGAACCATTAAAGACAATGGAAGCAAAATCCACTGCAGATTTTCCGCAGTAAATACTCTGCGGAAAATCCGCAGATAATCCACCCGTGTGAACAGACCCTAAGGGTCTATTCACACGGACAGAATTTCCACTCATCCGCCCCAATTCCGCTTGTGAGGATTTTGTGCTGAATTGGTGCGGAATCCAAGTGGAAATTCTGCAGAAGTGTGAATGGGAGTGTGGATTGTGCTTTTGTCTGAGGAGGGATTTCTGAAGCGGAATTTTGCTTGAGGAAATTCCGCCGTGTGACTAGGCCCTAAGGCTGGGTTCACACTGCAGAATTTCTGGGCAGAATTTCTTCCTGAGATCGAACCTGAGGCGGCGCTAAGACCGAGCAGACTGCATTACCGCCCCCATAGACTGCAATGCATTTCTGGGGGAATCTTTTGGGAGATCTGCTCAGAAATGCATTGCCATCTATGGTGACGGCAATGTAGTCCGCGCGGTCTTAGTTCCGCCAGCTTGATCTCTGGCAGAAATTCTGCCCAGAAATTCCACAGTGTGAACCCAGCCTAAGGGTCTATTCAAACGCACAAAGGTTCCGCACCAATTCAGCTTCCGCTTCCTTGGGTGGCTTCTGGCTTGTGCGGATTTCGTGTGGAATTGGCGCAGAAATTCTGAAGTGTGGAATTCCATAGAAGTCTAATGGGTTTCCATTTGAGGCGGAATTCCACAAACAGAAATTCCATCCCTGTTAGTTGACCCTAAGGCTAGGTTCACACTGCGGAATCTCCGGGCAGAAAATGTCCGTCCGGAGATTCTGAGTGCGGCCAGTGCCGACTGAATCAGACGGCGCTAGGACCGCGCAGACACTGCAGTCTCCAATAAGCTTCAATGTGTTCCGTGAGTATTTCCGCCTGAAGAATGAACAACGCCATTCTTTGGGCGGAATTTTTTAAGTGGATTTTCCGTTCACAATTTCCGCTTCACAAATTCCAAAGTGTGAATTTGTGAACGGAAACCCATTCGCTGTACAGTACGTTTTAGTAAGCGGAATTTCTGCTTGAAATTTCAAAGCGGAATTGCAGGCGGAATTTCCATAGTGTGAACCTAGCCTAAGGGTGCGTTCACACTACGGAATTCCCGCGGAATTCCACGAGCGGAACTCCGCGGTGTGAACTTAACATTAGTGACTGTGAATGGGTCTCCACGAGACCCGTTCACACTGCGGAATTTCCGCGGAGGACAATTCCGCCACTGAATTTGTTCTGCGCAAAGAGAGAACATGTTCATTCTTTGCGCGGATTCCGCGAGCACTGCATAGCTGTCAATGGTGACTGCTCAGTGCCCTGCGGCCCTAACGCTGAAGTATGTTCGGCGGCCGCCAGGTGGAATCTCCGCTCGCGGAATTCAGCGATCGGAGATTCCGCCATGTGAACGCACCCTAAGGCTAGGTTCAAACTACGGAATTTCCGCCGGAATTTTCGCTTTGAAATTTCCGGCAGAAATTCCGCTTACTATAATACATAGTGTAGTGAATGGTTTTCCGTTCACAAATTCACACTTCGGAATTTGTGAAGCGGAAAATCCGGATGAAAAATCCGCTAGAAAATTTCCGCCTGAAGAAAGGCTGCTCTTTCTTCAGGCGGAAATCCTAGCGGAACACATAGCAGTCTATAGGAGACTGCAGTGTCCGTGCGGTCCAGCGCCGACTAATTCAGTCGGCGCAGGTGGAACTCGGAATCCCCGGGCGGAAATTTTCTGCCCGGAGATTCCGTAGTCTGAACCTAGCCTAAGGGTCTATTCACGCGGCAGAATTACCGCATGTGGAATTCCACCTCAAATGGAAGCCCAATAGACTTCTATGGACTCCCAATAGACGCTTGCGGAAATTCAGAAGTGTGAATGGGAGTGCGGAATCCCATAGAAGTCTATTGGGCTTCCATTTGAGGCGGAATTCCGCAAGCGGAAATTCTGCCGCGTGAATAATAGACCCTTAGGGTGCGTTCACATTGAGTAATTCCTCTTGCATTCTCCGCTTAGAAATAATTAGCACCTGCTTTGCCATGGACGTCAATGTATTTTACTCTGCACTGTTCACGCTGCGTAAATTCCGCCACGGAATTCCGTTTTGCTAGAAGAAAGAACATGTTCATTCTTCTTGCGGAATACGCGAGCAGAAGTCCATTCAAGCCAGTGGTTAAAAAAAATGTTAGGCTTGAAAGCGTTTTTATACGGAATTTGCGCAAAATTGAAAATCGTGAAATTCGTGTGGAATGTGCGCATAATTCGCGTGGAAATTCCCCATGAAAAAAATAAATAAATAAAAAGGGGAATTCCAATTGTTGGTTGTTTGTAGTCCAGCAAAAATAAAAACAGTTTCCTCCTATACTACGCGCGGAAAATCTGCATGATTTTCGCAAAAAAAATCACGCAAATTTTGCACGAAAAAAAAAGCGTAAATTCTGCGGCAGAATTTTTAGGTGAGGATTCCTCTCCTATTCCTCAGTGTGAACGCACTCGTACAGGATGATTTCTAGTGAACAGCCGGGGCTTTACACGTCTCCTCAATGCCGCCATTCATCGCCGCCTTCTTAATTGATTAATCCCTGGCATCTTCCCCTTATGAAGTGACTTCAAAAACATCTTGTAAAAATCAAATATTGGGGGCTCTTTGTGCAGGCGGATGGGCACAGCGTGTGCTCTAACCTGGGCTTATTATGGCTCCGTGAATGTCGCGGCTCCGTCTCCTCACAGGACGCCATTAAACTGACCAGAAACGATGTCTCTGTGTGCGAGCTGCCGCCTGGATCTTGTGGTCAAAGTCACAAACTGGCGCACGTTGGGGACACAGGGGGGCCGCACAATGGCTGCATTCAAGCCGTCTATTCCTCTCTGTGGTTTGCCTGGAATGTGCACACTATGTAATGCTTTCAATTGGCAAGGGGGGTGGTGGATGTGGGGGGCAGATCTCAAAAATAGCCCCCACAAGAAGTACACTGACCTTTGTTATTCTATGTAATGACAGTGTAGGAGTTATCGCTCCCGGCCCCTCCGCCCACCGAGACCAACAAACCAAGAGAGAAAATAGTCCTGATGGCAGCGAGGACGGGACCGTAATTACTTCAAGATGAAGGGCCGCGCTCTGTAGGCCTCCTCGTCCACAGGAATGTTGTGGGGCACAGGGTATAAATAGGGCAAAGCCACCACCGGCCCATTCTGCACTAACAATTATTACACTCAGATGGATGGGCCCCGGGGCCACGTGGTATAATGCTACTAAGTCATCTCTATCAGGAACGATGGGCCCCGGGGCCACATGGTATAATGCTACTAAGTCATCTCTATCAGTAACGATGGGCCCCGGGGCCACGTGGTATAATGCTACTAAGTCATCTCTATCAGTAATGATGGGCCCCGGGGCCACGTGGTATAATGCTACTAAGTCATCTCTATCAGTAACGATGGGTCCCGGGGCCACGTGGTATAATGCTACTAAGTCATCTCTATCAGTAACGATGGGCCCCAGGGCCACATGGTATAATGCTACTAAGTCATCTCTATCAGTAATGATGGGCCCCGGGGCCACATGGTATAATGCTACTAAGTCATCTCTATCAGTAACGATGGGCCCCGGGGCCACATGGTATAATGCTACTAAGTCATCTCTATCAGTAACGATGGGTCCCGGGGCCACATGGTATAATGCTACTAAGTCATCTCTATCAGTAATGATGGGCCCCGGGGCCACATGGTATAATGCTACAAAGTCATCTCTATCAGTAATGATGGGCCCCGGGGCCACATGGTATAATGCGACAAAGTCATCTCTATCAGTAATGATGGGCCCCGGGGCCACGTGATATAATGCGACAGTCATCTCTATCAGTAATGATAGGCCCCGGGGCCACATGGTATAATGCTACTAAGTCATCTCTATCAGTAACGATGGGTCCCGGGGCCACGTGGTATAATGCTACTAAGTCATCTCTATCAGTAACGATGGGCCCCAAGGCCACATGGTATAATGCTACTAAGTCATCTCTATCAGGAATGATGGGCCCCGGGGCCACGTGGTATAATGCTACTAAGTCATCTCTATCAGGAACGATGGGCCCCGGGGCCACATGGTATAATGCTACTAAGTCATCTCTATCAGTAACGATGGGCCCCGGGGCCACGTGGTATAATGCTACTAAGTCATCTCTATCAGTAATGATGGGCCCCGGGGCCACGTGGTATAATGCTACTAAGTCATCTCTATCAGTAACGATGGGTCCCGGGGCCACGTGGTATAATGCTACTAAGTCATCTCTATCAGTAACGATGGGCCCCAGGGCCACATGGTATAATGCTACTAAGTCATCTCTATCAGTAATGATGGGCCCCGGGGCCACATGGTATAATGCTACTAAGTCATCTCTATCAGTAACGATGGGTCCCGGGGCCACGTGGTATAATGCTACTAAGTCATCTCTATCAGTAACGATGGGCCCCAGGGCCACATGGTATAATGCTACTAAGTCATCTCTATCAGTAACGATGGGCCCCGGGGCCACATGGTATAATGCTACTAAGTCATCTCTATCAGTAACGATGGGTCCCGGGGCCACATGGTATAATGCTACTAAGTCATCTCTATCAGTAACGATGGGTCCCGGGGCCACGTGGTATAATGCTACTAAGTCATCTCTATCAGTAACGATAGGCCCCAAGGCCACATGGTATAATGCTACTAAGTCATCTCTATCAGTAACGATGGGCCCCAAGGCCACATGGTATAATGCTACTAAGTCATCTCTATCAGTAACGATGGGCCCCGGGGCCACATGGTATAATGCTACTTAGTCATCTCTATCAGTAACGATGGGCCCCGGGGCCACATGGTATAATGCTACTAAGTCATCTCTATCAGTAACGATGGGCCCCAAGGCCACATGGTATAATGCTACTTAGTCATCTCTATCAGTAACGATGGGCCCCGGGGCCACATGGTATAATGCTACTAAGTCATCTCTATCAGTAACGATGGGCCCCGGGGCCACGTGGTATAATGCTACTAAGTCATCTCTATCAGGAACGATGGGCCCCGGGGCCACGTGGTATAATGCTACTAAGTCATCTCTATCAATAACGATGGGTCCCGGGGCCACATGGTATAATGCTACTAAGTCATCTCTATCAGTAATGATGGGCCCCGGGGCCACATGGTATAATGCTACTAAGTCATCTCTATCAGTAATGATGGGCCCCGGGGCCACATGGTATAATGCTACTAAGTCATCTCTATCAGGAACGATGGGCCCCGGGGCCACATGGTATAATGCTACTAAGTCATCTCTATCAGTAACGATGGACCCCGGGGCCACATGGTATAATGCTACTAAGTCATCTCTATCAGTAATGATGGGCCCCGGGGCCACATGGTATAATGCTACTAAGTCATCTCTATCAGGAACGATGGGCCCCGGGGCCACATGGTATAATGCTACTAAGTCATCTCTATCAGTAACGATGGACCCCGGGGCCACATGGTATAATGCTACTAAGTCATCTCTATCAGTAACGATGGGCCCCGGGGCCACGTGGTATAATGCTACTAAGTCATCTCTATCAGTAATGATGGGCCCCGGGGCCACGTGGTATAATGCTACTAAGTCATCTCTATCGGTAATGATGGGTCCCGGGGCCACATGGTATAATTATACTAAGTCATCTCTATCAGTAATGACGGGCCCCGGGGCCACATGGTATAATGCTACTAAGTCATCTCTATCAGTAATGATGGACCCCGGGGCCACATGGTATAATGCTACTAAGTCATCTCTATAAGTAATGATGGACCCCGGGGCCACATGGTATAATGCTACTAAGTCATCTCTATCAGTAATGATGGGCCCCGGGGCCACATGGTATAATGCTACTAAGTCATCTCTATGAGTAACGATGGGTCCCGGGGCCACATGGTATAATGCTACTAAGTCATCTCTATCAGTAATGATGGGCCCCGGGGCCACATGGTATAATGCTACTAAGTCATCTCTATGAGTAACGATGGGCCCCGGGGCCACATGGTATAATGCTACTAAGTCATCTCTATCAGTAATGTCAAAAAGAGCCCAAGATTCTCCACACATCCAGATCACCCCAAAGGGGAAAGCAACAGCCCCCAAAACTTTTACCGGGATTAATACTGATCAATACTGTCATAAAAAGTTCTAAAAGACATCAAGAATAAGAACTGCAGACTAATACATTGTACAGTGATATTATTCTATCCAGTCTAGACAATGCTCTGTGAGCTAAACATCCTGGACTTCAGACTGATTCAATATAGCAAATTAGCATTGTCTATAGATTGGATACAATTGTATCACTTCTCAGCTGAGAGCAGGACTAGCTATGTACAATTTATCAGTCTGGAGTCCAGGATGTTTAGCTCACAGAGCATTGTCTAGACTGGATACAATTGTATCACTTCTCAGCTGAGGGCAGGACTAGCTATGTACAATATATCAGTCTGGAGTCCAGGATGTTTAGCTCACAGAGCATTGTCTAGACTGGATACAATTGTATCACTTCTCAGCTGAGGGCAGGACTAGCTATGTACAATGTATCAGTCTGGAGTCCAGGATGTTTAGCTCGCAGAGCATTGTCTAGACTGGATACAATTGTATCACTTCTCAGCTGAGAGCAGGACTAGCTATGTACAATGTATCCGTCTGGAGTCCAGGATGTTTAGCTCACAGAGCATTGTCTAGTCTGGATACAATTGTATCACTTCTCAGCTGAGAGCAGGACTAGCTATGTACTATGTATCAGTCTGGGGTCCAGGATGTTTAGCTCACAGAGCATTTTCTGTCCTCTGATCTCTCCGGTTGCTGTTCTCTTTATCTCTTCTTTGCTTTTATTCACTTTTCCTTCTAGCAGAGTCTTGTGTCGTCAGACAGACCCAGTATAACATTTATAGAGTTTATACATCTTTTATTATCCTTTTTATCGGCGGTTTAGCGCTCGGCCCGCTGTATGCTGCAGTCAGACAACGATCCGTCACGCTCGGCCCCATTCACCGCTGACAGTCAGTTCTCCCCTGGGGATCATTTCTTTTTCTTCTTCTGCAGATTTTATGAGCATCTGTTCTGCACTTGAGATCTAAGTGTTCTGGGCTGGGATTAGTCTCGGCTCTGATGGTCGCCATCATTCTTTACAATATTTCGCTGTAACGCCGTATAATACATGTTATATGCAGTAAACCTTCCCACTGAGCACTTGTTTATTCGTAGTTATCGGCGGCGCTAAATCTCAGTCCGCCGGATCCTGGGCGTCACGTTCATTTAGTTTATGAACAAATCCTGACTATACGGTTCTGATCAATAGTGTAAGTGACCATGCGCTGGGATCCTGGGAGGACATACTCCGCGCAATTTATTTCTACATTTGCTTTTCGCTGCTTTCATTTCTCACAGATTTGATCAATCTCCCCCAAAATGTTCTAAAAATGTATTGTATGTCTCAAGTTCCCAAATATTTAGGATTTTATTACAACAAAGTAAATAGAATCCTATAAACGCCCTTTAGTTCGGCCTCATGTTGACTTCACATTCCTGCTTGTTACAGATGTAAAATTACGTGTCAGACATTTCTTTTTGTCCTATCACTTATGTGTTTGTTGTTTTCTTCTTCACATTTACGTCCCCAATTTCTTTTGGTCGTAGCTATTACTGCAGCCCTTAAAAATGGATGGAAAATTGGACAAAAAACTAAATTAAATAAATAAATAAAAATAGAACAAAACAGCCCAGCACTTGACTCTGCCTATACACCTTTTTTGAGCATTATATTTAGTAATTTTTATATTTGCAATATTTATTTATATTTTTTTAGCCTTTTTCGTTCTTGGTCCATTATTGGGATTGATAAAATGGTCAATGAATATAGTAAAAAAAACAATAGTCTGAAAGTTTGGGAAATTCTTTGCCTTTTATAAATGGTTTTTGTGATGTTCGGAATGAGGAGCAAAAGGTTGTATAAAATGTATCAAGACTCTGCCAGTGCCATTTGCAGGTGTTCAGGTGTATCAGTCTGGGGTCCAGGAGGTTTAGCTCACAGAGCATTGTCTAGACTGGATACAATTGTATCACTTCTCAGCTGAGGGCAGGACTAGCTATGTACAATGTATCAGTCTGGGGTCCAGGATGTTTAGCTCACAGAGCATTGTCTAGACTGGATACAATTGTATCACCTCTCAGCTGAGAGCAGGACTAGCTATGTACAATGTATCAGTCTGGGGTCCAGGAGGTTTAGCTCACAGAGCATTGTCTAGACTGGATACAATTGTATCACTTCTCAGCTGAGATCAGGACTAGCTATGTACAATGTATCAGTCTGGGGTCCAGGATGTTTAGCTCACAGAGCATTGTCTAGACTGGATACAATTGTATCACTTCTCAGCTGAGATCTGGACTAGCTATGTACAATGTATCAGTCTGGGGTCCAGGATGTTTAGCTCACAGAGCATTGTCTAGACTGAATACAATTGTATCACTTCTCAGCTGAGAGCAGGACTAGCTATGTACAATGTATCAGTCTGGAGTCCAGGATGTTTAGCTCACAGAGCATTGTCTAGACTGGATACAATTGTATCACTTCTCAGCTGAGAGCAGGACTAGCTATGTACAATGTATCAGTCTGGAGTCCAGGATGTTTAGCTCACAGAGCATTGTCTAGACTGGATACAATTGTATCACTTCTCAGCTGAGAGCAGGACAAGCTATGTACAATGTATCAGTCTGGGGTCCAGGATGTTTAGCTCACAGAGCACAGAACGCCTCCTGCTTTTGCAAAACTACAACTTCCAGCATGCCCGGACAGCCGAAGGCTGAGAGTTGTAATTTTGCAAGTGCTGGAGACCCCACTGTTTGGAAAACACTGTTGTATTGCTCTGTTTCTTTCTGAAAGAGGAGTTCCCCTTTAAGAATTTTCTTTAGGTAACACAATCCCAGGATGACTAAGGCCACATGGCAGAACTAGAAAGGAAAGGGGAAATTAAAGGGCAGACGAGATCCCTCACTTCCCTCCCTGTTATTCTTAAGGTTTTGGGATTTTTTTGGGTTGAGTTTTACAGAAGAGCAACGTCAAACCATGAAACCCTAAACCCCTCACTGTGACGCCATCTACAGGCTGAATTCTGGGAAAGTTGTGTGACGACCGCTGTGGCAGCCATGAGCATCATCACCATCACCCAGCTTTCTCCGGAGCAGATATAACAACCAAACATTGTATCTAGAAGACGAGGACTCGGGGACTATGTGCAGGTTTATGGGGGATTCTTTAATTTGGAGGAAATAACGATATAAAATGGGATTTTTAATGGGACTTATTCAGATTCTGTCTCTGGGGATTCTATAGGACAATTTGGGTCTTCTCTTCCGAGAACCATGGATGAGGGGACGCAGAATCCACAGGTGAAGGATCCAGAGAGGACGAGACCCAGAAGATTCTGCAAAGTAAAAAATAAAATAAAATAAATAAAGAAGATGAAACTGAAGAAATAGTAAAAAGGTTTATAAATGTCTCTGACCTCCTACCTGCTCAGCTCGCCATGATGTGCTTGACGAAGGCTGCGGGGAGGAAAGAGAAGAACGTGAGATCCAGCATGGAGGACCTACAGATCTGCAGTCCTATGTAACACCACAGATAACACAGTGATAACTCTCTAAGTACAGATAATGTATAGATGTGACCTGCAGTCCTATGTAACACCACAGATAACACAGTGATAACTCTCTGAGTACAGATAATGTATAGATGTGACCTGCAGTCCTATGTAACACCACAGATAACAGTGATAGCTCTCTGAGTACAGATAATGTATAGATGTGACCTGCAGTCCTATGTAACGTCACAGATAACAGTGATAACTCTCTGAGTACAGATAATGTATAGATGTGACCTGCAGTCCTATGTAACACCACAGATAACACAGTGATAACTCTCTGAGTACAGATAATGTATAGATGTGACCTGCAGTCCTATGTAACACCACAGATAACACAGTGATAACTCTCTGAGTACAGATAATGTATAGATGTGACCTGCAGTCCTATGTAACACTACAGATAACACAGTGATGACTCTCTGAGTACAGATAATGTATAGATGTCACCTGCAGTCCTATGTAACACCACAGATAACACAGTGATAACTCTCTGAGTACAGATAATGTATAGATGTGACCTGCAGTCCTATGTAACGCCACAGATAACACAGTGATAACTCTCTGAGTACAGATAATGTATAGATGTGACCTGCAGTCCTATGTAACACAACAGATAACACAGTGATAACTCTCTGAGTACAGATAATGTATAGATGTGACCTGCAGTCCTATGTAACACCACAGATAACACAGTGATAACTCTCTGAGTACAGATAATGTATAGATGTGACCTGCAGTCCTATGTAACACCGCAGATAACACAGTGATAACTCTCTGAGTACAGATAATGTATAGATGTGACCTGCAGTCCTATGTAACACCGCAGATAACACAGTGATAACTCTCTGAGTACAGATAATGTATAGATGTGACCTGCAGTCCTATGTAACACCACAGATAACACAGTGATAACTCTCTGAGTACAGATAATGTATAGATGTGACCTGCAGTCCTATGTAACACCACAGATAACAGTGATAACTCTGTGTACAGATAATGTATAGATGTGACCTGCAGTCCTATGTAACACTACAGATAACACAGTGATAACTCTCTGAGTACAGATAATGTATAGATGTGACCTGCAGTCCTATGTAACACCACAGATAACACAGCGATAACTCTCTGAGTACAGATAATGTAGTAGATGTGACCTGCAGTCCTATGTAACACCACAGATAACAGTGATAACTCTCTGAGTACAGATAATGTACAGATGTGACCTGCAGTCCTATGTAACACCACAGATAACACAGTGATAACTCTCTCAGTTCAGATAATGTAGTAGATGTCACCTGCAGTCCTATGTAACACTATAAGTTTATATGACTTGTATCTATGCAGGCCCTGCCCAGGTCTAGTCAGTGACTAATATTTCCTGACATTACATTATAGAGAAGCCTCTGAGAGCAGCGGCCAATGACAGGATTCTCGCCGTTGATGTTTTTGCCAGGATTCTTAATGAAAATTTCAGAAAATGTCCAAGTTTTACAAACATCAGATGTTTCCGTCCTCCGGAGGGAAGGGTTTTTTTTTTTGCTTTTTTATGAGAATTTTTCCCTTTTGTTTTTTAATGTTTTTGGATGAGGTTTGTGTCCGATGACTGAACAGATTCCAGCCTTGAACTTTTTACATTGGGGAAAAATATATGAGAGTGCGTCCAAAACGCGTCCTCCGGCGCGGCGCCCCCCGGTGACCTGAGGTCATTGCTACTCGTCGTGTCGGCGGGAAATTTACTTTTACTGAAACCACAAGAAATAAGTGACTTCACCGACAACAGGGGCTGGGGACCCCATTCTGAGGACAGGAGGGGCCATAGAGGTGGATAACCAAAAACTGTCTGTAATGGGAAGAAAACCAAAGGGCCGGCAGGAGCCAATATGGCAAAGAACCAAAACCTTCAAAATGGTGGAAAAAGTCACTGACTAACACGGTCCTCCGAATTGTTTCTGAAACTGTAACAGAGACATCTGTGGTTTTCGGTGGATTGTATTATTGTCAATTCAAGGGCAAACTCAACTCTGCTACATACTATATATACAAAAAACTTTAGTACATGGAATTTTGACATCAGTGACACAAACCTATTATAAGTGTGTAAATAGATATATATATATATATATATGTACATGGAACTTTGAAATCAGTGACACAAACCTATTATATGTGTGTGTGTTATATATATATATATATATATATATATATATATATATATATATATAACACACACACATATAATAGGTTTGTGTCACTGATTTCAAAGTTCCATGTACATATATATATATATATATATATATATATATATATATATATATAATAAAGTAGGCAGCACAACCTCAACAATGCAGCTGGAGTAGATAGGGGTGCAGGCGATAACTATGGTCCCAGTCGCAGACCGTGTCCATCGGCATATACTCCAAAGAAGTCACAGCACACCCAGGTAGCATATAGTGCAAAATAAGTGAGCTTTACTGGCCCATGTTATACGACGTTTCGATGGTATCTCACCATCTTTATCAATCATGCTTGATAAAGATGGTGAGATACCATTGAAACGTCGTATAACATGGGCCAGTAAAGCTCACTTATTTTGCACTATATGCTACCTGGGTGTGCTGTGACTTCTTTGGAGTATATATTATATATATATATATATATATACATATATATATATATATATTATTTAATTTATTTATAATTTTTGCTATGTATTTATTAATTATTATTAACAACAAAAGTAATAGCAATATAATAATATATTTGGTATATATTAAAATAGATTTGGTTAGAAAATAGAAAGTAAGTAATGAAAATGCAGATTTTATCACCACTGAAACAATACATGGGGCACTGAATGGCGGTGGGTACATTCAGTGATGCCATATATGTATGTGCTGACATATTATACAACTGGCAGTTCAGTATTAGAACATTGCTAACCTATTTCTATATATTATTATTATTCATAATAATATTATTATTATTATTATTTAGAAATGTTAAGGTAATGCCATGGACACGTTCAGGAGGCCAGTATATGTGGGGTGATACATATTGTAATATGTCTGTGCTGACATGTTATACAACCAGTAGTTCAGTATTAGAACATGGCTAACCTATTTCTATATATTATTATTAGTATTCATAATAATAATAACATGATTATTATTATTATTATTATTTAGAAATGTTATAGTACTGCCATGGACACGTTCAGGAGGCCAGTATATGTGGGGTAATACATATTGTAATATGTCTGTGCTGACATAGTATACAACCAGCAGTTCAGTATTAGAACATGGCTAACCTAATTCTATATATTATTAGTTATTATTATTATCATCATCATCATCATTATTATTATTTAGAAATGTTATGGAACTGCCATGGACATTTTCAGGAGGCCAGTATATGTGGCATGATACGTATTGTTATATGTCTGTGCTGACATAGTATACAACCAGCTGTTCAGTATTAGAACATGGCTAACCTATTTCTATATATTATTATTATTATTAATAATATTATTATTATTTAGAAATGTTATGGTACTGCTATGGACATTTTCAGGAGGCCAGTATATGTGGGGTGATACATATTGTAATATGTCTGTGCTGACATATTAGACAACCAGCAAGTTCAGTATTAGAACATGGCTAACCTTTTTCCATTTATTATTATTATTATTATATTAATATTTAGAAATGTTATGGTACTGCCATGGACACTTTCAAGAGGTCAGTATATGTGGGGTGATACATATTGTAATAAATATAATAGTAAATCTTTATTACTACCTTTATTAATGGGGCATGTCTAACACATTATGAGATATAACTGCATATATTTAGGTACCGCCATGGGTACCTTCAAGAGCCCTGTGTAGGCATTTGTCTGTGCTGACACATAATTTAATACAGTATGTTTATTTTACCAGGTACATACGATAAACATCTTGTAAAGAATTAAACCTCAAAAGGTTTTTATTAATTTCGGGGGCGATGTGCCATTATCTCTTCCCCCATTCAGTATATACCAGGTCCCTTTATAGGTAAGGTGCAAAAATGATGCATAAAAAGAAAAGAAAAGAAAAAAGGTGCAGTCTAAGTGCCGTTAATGATGTCACAGGTTATGTGGGGTACAGGAAAGAAAATTCCAAGTAGATGGATTAAAAAGTCTTCTTTTGTTTGTAGTAAAAAGCTCAACAGCGCGTTTCGCGAGGCAACCTCACTTCGCGAAACGTGCTGTCGAGCTTTTTACTACAAACAAAAGAAGACTTTTTAATCCATCTACTTGGCCATTTGTTTTTCAAAAGTCTTATTTCCTGACAGTAGCCTCAATCAGCCCTACTATAGACTCTAAGCATATTGTAATATGGTGGAGGTGTCAGTACTCGGCCCGGCTACCCCTTGTTGGCCCAGTATTTGTTACCTTCATAGTTGATGCAGCCATTGGCGTCCTCCTGCCCAGACATCAATTTGTCCACTTCTTCTTCTGTCATCCGTTCCCCTAGACACCAAGAAGACGTCATAAGATACTTCTATTTTTATTAGGTAAGTTTTTATTGGGTAAATGTCTAGAATTACCTAGAGTAGCCAATACGTGGCGTATCTCTGCCCCCATGACGGTGCCATTGCCTTCCTTGTCAAAGACGCGGAGACCCTCCACAAAGTCTTCGTAAGTGCCCTTCTCCTTGGACTTGGATATATGTTGTAACATTGGGAGGAAGGTATCAAAATCCATCAGTTTTGTGTGCAGTTCTGTGGATTACATTGTAGAGGATCAGTAAGTATGTGACCCCATACTCTACAGGTGACAAACCACAATGAGTAAGAATATATTGTCATTGATGTTTTAGATACATATAGCTATCCGATACTGAGTTCTTCTCTCTATGTATATTTATTGCTGATTATATAGCACCCACATATTCCATTGTGCTGTACAGAGATCCGCTCCGGTCTCTTCTCTTATTTTGTCAATCTTGACCAAATGACTTATTTCTCTCCTAACAGAACAGCACGATAAGTGATTGTACAAAAACCCTTCGCTGTGGCTCCTTCTACCCACTTCTTCTGACACAAGTTCATGTACCCATTGACTTCTCTTTCTGGGGGGACATTGTAAATAGATCTAAGGAACCATATTTAATAGCTGACGACAGAACAATTGTTTGGCCAACAGATATTCCTTCCAATTCTGTCACTTCTGGATTCTTTTATACCCTTCAGACTCCTCTGTCCCCTCCAGACTTCTATTCTGTTTCAGACTCCTCTTTCCTCCTCTATACTCCTTGGTCTCCCACCAGATTCTTCTGTATTCTCCTGAATCCTCTGCCCCCCCCCCCCAGACTCCTCTGTCCTTTTCCAGACTCCTTTGTCCCTTTCTCTAGAATCTACTATTCTGTTCAGACTCCTCTGTCCTCCTCCAGACTCCTCTGTCCTTTTCCTCCAGACTCCTCTGTCCTTTTCCAGACTCCTCTGTCCTTTTCCAGACTCCTCTGTCCTTTTCCTCCAGACTCCTCTGTCCTGCTCCTCCAGACTCCTCTGTCCTCCTCCTCCAGACCCCTCCGTCCTCCTCCTCCAGACCCCTCCGTCCTCCTCCTCCAGACTCGACTCCTCTGTCCTCCTCCTCCAGACTCGACTCCTCTGTCCTCCTCCTCCAGTCACCTCTGTCCTCCTCCTCCAGTCTCCTCTGTCCTCCTCCTCCAGTCTCCCCTGTCCTTCTCCTTCGGACCCCCTCTGTCTTCCTCCTCCAGATCTCTCTGTCCTTTTGCTCCAGACTCCTCTGTCCTTCTGTTCCAGATTCCTCTATCCTTCTGTTCCAGACTCCTCTGTCCTCCACTTCCAGACTCCTCTGTCCTCCACTTCCAGACTCCTCTGTCCCCTCTAGACTCCTCTGTCCTTCTCCAGACTCCTCCTCCAGACTTCTCTGTCCTCCTCCTTACTGCTCTTTCCCCTCCAGACTCCTCTGTCCTCCACCAGACTCCTCTGTCCTCCACCAGACTCCTCTGTCCTCCACCAGACTCCTCTGTCCTCCTCCAGACTCCTCTGTCCTCCTCCTCCAGACTCCTCTGTCCTCCTCCACCAGACTCCTCTGTCCTCCTCCTCCAGACTCCTCTGTCCTCCTCCTCCAGATTCCTCTGTCCACCTCCTCCAGACCCCTCTGTCCTCCTGCTCCAAACTCCTCTGTCCTCCTCTTCCAGACTGCTCTGCCCCCTCTAGACTGCTCTGCCCCCTCTAGACTCCTTTGGCCTCCTCCTCCAGACTCCTTTGGCCTCCTCCTCCAGACTCCTCTGTCCCTCTCCAGACTCCTATTTCCTCCTCCAGACTCCTATGTCCTCCTCCAGACTTCTCTGTCCGCCCTAGACTCCTCTGTCCTCCTCCTCCAGAATCCTCTGTCCTCCTCCTCCAGGCTCCTATGTCCTCCTCCTCCAGACCCTGCTGTCCTTTTCCTCCAGAATCCTCTGTCCTCCTGCTCCAGACTCCTCTGTCCCCTCTAGACTCATCTGTCCTTCTCCAGGCTCCTCTGCCCCCTCTAGACTCATCTGTCCTTCTCCAGGCTCCTCTGTCCCCTCTAGACTCCTCTGTCCTCCTCCTTCAAACCCAGCTGTCCTTTTCCTCCAGACTCCTCTGTCCCCTCTAGACTCCTCTGTCCCCTCTAGACTCCTCTGTCCTTCTCCAGACTCCTCTGTCCCCTCTAGACTCCTCTGTCCCCCTCCAGACTCCTATGTCCCCTCCTTCAGACCCCTCTCTCCTCTTCTTCCAGACTCCTCTGTCTCCTCCAGACTCCTCTGTCCTTCTCCAGACTCCTCTGTCCTCCTCCACCAGACTCCTCTGTCCCTCCAGACTCCTGTGTCCCCTCTAAATTTCTCTGCTGGTGTCTTATAAGGAGAACAAAAGGATTGTGCATTGGAATCTGCCCTGCCCAATCTTTCTCTTCCCTGATATTAAGAATCTGGGTCGAGTTTGCTCCCCTTTTCTAGATGTATTGGGCCCTTTAGACAGGATTTACTTAAGGTCAGAGGTAAAATGTTCTTTCTTCTCTATATAATTACACTTTTTGGGGGATTTCTTAAAGATTTCAGCAGATGCTTCAGAGTCAGACGTTGGCGGTGTTAACCGTAGTAATGACATCCTGGAGATAATTCTCTTTTCTCTCCCTGACTCTGGACTCACAGGCTGTTTGCAGATCTTTTCTGGATCAGTGACATTATAAATACTCACGAACCTTCGGGCTTTGGTTTGCCAAGAACTTTCAAGACTTCAGAGTTGGTGGGATTCTGCCCCAAGGCCCTCATCACATCCCCACATTGTCCATAGGTGATCTTCATCTCACCGTTAGGGGTCCGATCAAAGAGGGAGAAGGCTTCCTTAAATTCTGCCAAAGAAAAGAGAAGCCTCAGCTGGAGCACATTCACCTATTTTTGAGTTGGTGACTTTTTTGGTTATTTTGTTAAATCTCCACAAATATTTGCTTTGGTGGAACTTTACACGGGACGTGCACCCGCAGGAGTTTTTATTATTAGCTTCTTTTCCTGGAATCGTGTTCCCGATGCTCGTGTGGTCGGCCATCTGCAGGCGGCTTCAGCCTCACAACAACCACCGGGGTTTGGAGACGACACAAAGAGACGACTTTCACATCACAGATACAATGAAACAAACTCGAAAAGTTACCTATGGGGGGGGGGAGGCGGCGGTACTCCTCAGAAAATCATTAAAAATAAAGTCTGCAAAGAGGGAAGTAAGAATCCGTTCTGCTGAATGTCTGATTGTCGGGTATAAAATGAGATAAAGAATTGTCCTAATCCAAGTCACAACTATGGTGGTTGGTAACGGGCCAAAGAACATTACTGCCGGGGGCCAAAGAACATTACTGCCAGGGGCCAAAGAACATTACTGCCGGGGGCCAAAGAACATTACTGCCGGGGGCCAAAGAACATTACATTACTGCCGGGGGCCAAAGAACATTACTGCCGGGGGCCAAAGAACATTACTGCTGGGGGCCAAAAACCATTACTGCCAAGGGGGGGGGGGGGGGGGAGACCATTACTGCTAGGGGCTAAAAACCATTACTGCCGGGGGCCAAAGAACATTACTGCCGGCTCGGGGGCCACATACCATTACTGCCAGGGGCAAAGTACATTACTGCTGGGGGCCAAAGACCATTACTGCCGGGGGCCAAAGACCATTACTGCCGGGGGCCAAAGTACATTACTGCTGGGGGCCAAAGTACATTACTGCCGGGGGCCAAAGAACATTACTGCCGGGGGCCACATACCATTACTGCCGGGGGCCAAAGACTATTACTGCTGGGGGCCAAAGAACAATACTGCTGGGGGTCAAAGCCAATCTCAGGTCACCCCGACCTCCAACCGTAGAAGGTGTAGGAAACAAAAGTAAGACTGTTTAAACTATTTAAATACATTACATTACATAGAGTTATACAGTGACCTCACCAGCAGAATAATGAGCGCAGCTCTGGAGTATAATACAGGATATAACTCAGGATCAGTACAGGATAAGTAATGTAATGTATGTACACAGTGACCTCACCAGCAGAATAGTGAGTACAGCTCTGGAGTATAATACAGGATATAACTCAGGATCAGTACAGGATAAGTAATGTAATGTATGTGCACAGTGACCTCACCAGCAGAATAGTGAGTACAGCTCTGGAGTATAATACAGGATATAACTCAGGATCAGTACAGGATAAGTAATGTAATGTATATACACAGTGACCTCACCAGAAGAATAGTGAGTGCAGCTCTGAGGTATAATACAGGATGTAACCAATGTAATGTATGTACAGAGTTGCAGACATTTGTATTGCTGGTGGATTCTGTCAGGATGGTATTTGTGGTCAGTGACCTGGGATTTACTCAGCTCAGTATAAGGGATTCTCGCTACTGATCGTCTTACATCACTGCGCCCTACAGCAGCTCCACTCTCCACTCACCACTACATTGGGGCTCAGGAATGCCGGGCCGCTGCCAGCTCCAATGTGTGGCATCCCAATGCCATCTGTCTCCATTTAGCACCATTTTTTGTTTTTGCTTCCCTTTCATTTCCACTATTTTGTGGGAGGTTTTGGGCGCAGGACATTGGAGAGAAATCTCTGGAGCTGTAAATGATTAGACGAGCGAAAATAACATGTGGTGGAATCAGGGGCCGCGGGGGAGCTAATTAAATCAATGTGAATTGTAAAATATCTGTATTACTGTAAGAAGGAAAAAATTCATTAAAAATAAATCATCTCAATAAATACAAAGAGAAACAGAAGTGTAAATGATCAATGGTGCAGGAACAAACCCAAAGTGAGAAAGAAAAAACAATAAAAATGTCAGAACAGAGGACAGAGCGGAAAATACATCTTCTATATATCCTGAGAAAAGTCCTGGGCTCCCTACTGTATGACGAGAACTATGACTGCTCTACAAGAATATAACTACTATAATACTGCTCCTATATACAAGAATATAACTACTATAATACTGCCCCCTATATACAAGAATATAACTACTATAATACTGCCTCCTATATACAAGAATATAACTACTATAATACTGCCTCCTATATACAAGAATATAACTACTATAATACTGCTCCTATATACAAGAATATATCTACTATAATACTGCTCCTATATACAAGAATATAACTACTATAATACTGTCCCCTATATACAAGAATATAACTACTATAATACTGCTCCTATATACAAGAATATAACTACTATAATACTGCTCCTATATACAAGAATATAACTACTATAATACTGTTCCTATATACAAGAATATAACAACTATAATACTGCTCCTATATACAAGAATATAATTACTATAATACTGCCTCCTATATACAAGAATATAACTACTATAATACTGCTCCTATATACAAGAATATAACTACTATAATACTGCTCCTATATACAAGAATATAACTACTATAATACTGCTCCTATATACAAGAATATAACTACTATAATACTGCTCCTATATACAAGAATATAACTACTATAATACTGTTCCCAAATACAAGAATATAACTACTATAATACTGCTACTATATACAAGAATATAATTACTATAATACTGCTCCCTATATACGAGAATATAACTACTATAATACTGCTCCTATATACAAGAATATAACTACTATAATACTGCCTCCTATATACAAGAATATAACTACTATAATACTGCCCCCTATATACAAGAATATAACTACTATAATACTGCCCCCTATATACAAGAATATAACTACTATAATACTGCTCCTATATACAAGAATATAACTACTATAATACTGCCTCCTATATACAAGAATATAACTACTATAATACTGCTCCTATATACAAGAATATAACTACTATAATACTGCTCCTATATACAAGAATATAACTACTATAATACTGCTCCTATATACAAGAATATAACTACTATAATACTGCCCCCTATATACAAGAATATAACTACTATAATACTGCCCCTATATACTAGAATATAATTACTATAATACTGCCCATATATACAAGAATATGACTACTATAATACTGCTCCTATATACAAGAATATAACTACTATAATACTGCTCCTATATACAAGAATATAACTACTATAATACTGCTCCTATATACAAGAATATAACTACTATAATACTGCTCCTATATACAAGAATATAGCTACTATAATACTGCCCCCTATATACAGGAATATAACTACTATAATACTGCTCCTATATACAAGAATATAACTACTATAATACTGCCCCTATATACAAGAATATAACTACTATAATACTGTCTCCTATATACAAGAATATAACTACTATAATACTGCCCCTATATACAAGAATATAACTACTATAATACTGCTCCTATATACAAGAATATAACTACTAAAATACTGCCTCCTATATACAAGAATATAACTACTATAATACTGTCTCCTATATACAAGAATATAATTACTATAATACTGCTCCTATATACAAGAATATAACTACTATAATACTGCTTCATATATACAAGAATATAACTACTATAATACTGCTCCTATATACAAGAATATAACTACTATAATACTGCTCCTATATACAAGAATATAACTACTATAATACTGCTCCTATATACAAGAATATAACTACTATAATACTGCCTCCTATATACAAGAATATAACTACTATAATACTGCTCCTATATACAAGAATACAACTATTATAATACTGCTCCTATATACAAGAATATAACTACTATAATACTGCTCCTATATACAAGAATATAACTACTATAATACTGCCTCCTATATACAAGAATATAACTACTATAATACTGCCTCCTATATACAAGAATATAACTACTATAATACTGCCTCCTATATACAAGAATATAACTACTATAATACTGTCTCCTATATACAAGAATATAATTACTATAATACTGCTCCTATGTACAAGAATATAACTACTATAATACTGCTCCTATGTACAAGAATATACCTACTATAATACTGCTCCTATATACAAGAATATAACTACTATAATACTGCCTCCTATATACAAGAAAATAACTACTACAATACTGTCTCCTATATACAAGAATATAATTACTATAATACTGCTCCTATATACAAGAATATAACTACTATAATACTGCTCCTATATACAAGAATATAACTACTATAATACTGCTTCATATATACAAGAATATAACTACCATAATACTGCTCCTATATACAAGAATATAACTACTATAATACTGTCTCCTATATACAAGAATATAACTACTATAATACTGCTCCTGTATACAAGAATATAACTACTATAATACTGCCCCTATATACAAGAATATAACTACTATAGTACTGCTCCTTATATACAAGAATATATCTACTATAATACTGCTCCTGTATACAAGAATATAACTACTATAATACTGCTCCTATATACAAGAATATAACTACTATAATACTGCCTCCTATATACAAGAATATAACTACTATAATACTGCTCCTATATACAAGAATATATCTACTATAATACTGCCCTTATATACAAGAATATAACTACTATAATACTGCTCCTATATACAAGAATATAACTACTATAATACTGTCTCCTATATACAAGAATATAATTACTATAATACTGCTCCTATATACAAGAATATAACTACTATAATACTGCTCCTATATACAAGAATATAACTACTATAATACTGCTTCATATATACAAGAATATAACTACCATAATACTGCTCCTATATACAAGAATATAACTACTATAATACTGTCTCCTATATACAAGAATATAACTACTATAATACTGCTCCTGTATACAAGAATATAACTACTATAATACTGCCCCTATATACAAGAATATAACTACTATAGTACTGCTCCTTATATACAAGAATATATCTACTATAATACTGCTCCTGTATACAAGAATATAACTACTATAATACTGCTCCTATATACAAGAATATAACTACTATAATACTGCCTCCTATATACAAGAATATAACTACTATAATACTGCTCCTATATACAAGAATATATCTACTATAATACTGCCCTTATATACAAGAATATAACTACTATAATACTGCTCCTATATACAAGAATATAACTACTATAATACTGTCTCCTATATACAAGAATATAACTACTATAATACTGCTTCATATATACAAGAATATATCTACTATAATACTGCTCCTGTATACAAGAATATAACTACTATAATACTGCCTCCTACATACAAGGATATAACTACTATAATACTGTCTCCTATATACAAGAATATAATTACTATAATACTGCCGCCTATATACAAGAATATAACTACTATAATACTGTCTCCTATATACAAGAATATAATTACTATAATACTGCCGCCTATATACAAGAATATAACTACTATAATACTGCCGCCTATATACAAGAATATAACTACTATAATACTGCCTCCTATATACAAGAATATAACTACTATAATACTGCTCCTATATACAAGAATATATCTACTATAATACTGCCCTTATATACAAGAATATAACTACTATAATACTGCTCCTATATACAAGAATATAACTACTATAATACTGTCTCCTATATACAAGAATATAACTACTATAATACTGCTCCCATATACAAGAATATAACTACTATAATACTGCCTCCTATATACAAGAATATAACTACTATAATACTGCTCCTATATACAAGAATATAACTACTATAATACTGCTCCTATATACAAGAATATAACTACTATAATACTGCTCCTATATACAAGAATATAACTACTATTATACTGCTCCTATATACAAGAATATAACTACTATAATACTGCTCCTATATACAAAAATATAACTACTATAATACTGCTCCTATATACAAGAATATAACTACTATAATACCGCTCCTATATACAAGAATATAACTACTATAATACTGCTCCTATATACAAGAATATAACTACTATAATACTGCGCCTATATACAAGAATATAACTACTATAATACTGTTCCTATATACAAGAATATAACTACTATAATACTGTTCCTGTATACAAGAATATAATTACTATAATACTGCCTCCTATATACAAGAATATAACTACTATAATACTGCTCCTATGTACAAGAATATAACTACTATAATACTGCTCCTATATACAAGAATATAACTACTATAATACTGCTTCTATATACAAGAATATAACTACTATAATACTGCTCCTATATACAAGAATATAACTACTATAATACTGCTCCTATATACAAGAATATATCTACTATAATACTGCTCCTATATACAAGAATATAACTACTATAATACTGCCCCTATATACAAGAATATAACTACTATTATACTGCTCCTATATACAAGAATATAACTACTATAATACTGCTCCTATATACAAGAATATAACTACTATAATACTGCCTCCTATATACAAGAATATAACTACTATAATACTGCCCCTCTATGAATGTGCACTTATGTTTCTTTTTATCTATAGTTTTTTTTTTCTTACCTTCTATTTGATCAGCTGAATATTCAATCTGTGAAAAAATAGGAAAATGATCTTTAGTAAATAATAATAATAATAATAATAATAATAATAATAATAATAAGTTTATATTTATATAATAAATAGTTTTTCTTCCAGTATTGATTTGGTTTATATTGCAGGTTTGTGCTTTTGTCCCCATTGATTTCTGTTATGTCAGAGACAAAAAATTATTACATTATGGAGCCAAAATGAAGGCAGAGGGATAGCAGGTGTATATGTGTATATATCTATATACTGACGGCCGGAGTCTGGGGAGACTGTCTTCAATAATTCTAGGATCAGTATTTGGCAGCCTAGCAAGATATCCTTTTAAATCGGTGGTCTCAAACTTTGGCCCTCCAGATATTGCAAAACTTCATCTCCCAGCATGCCCGGACAGCCAACGGCTGTCCGGTCATGCTGGGAGTTGAAGTTTTGCAACATCCAGAGGACTACCCTTTGAATACCACTGCACTAAGGGATAAGATTAGAGTGCAGCCTTGATTTACCTTTCATGGACAATGTGCATCCTCTTGAGGAGGCAGACAGACCATTAGTGTGCGGGTATGCTGGGAGTTGAAATTTTGCAACAGCTGGATGACTGTGTTTTGAATACCACTGCACTAAGGGATAAGATTAGAGAGCAGCCTTGGTTTACCTTTTGGGGACAGTGTGCATCCTCTTGAGGAAGCAGACAGACCTTTAGTGTCCGGGCATGCTGGAAGTTTGAAGTTTTGTAACAGCTGGAGAACTGCATTTTGAATACAACTGCACTAAGGGATAAGATTAGAAGGAAGCCTTGATTTACCTTTTCAGGGACAGTGTGCATCCTCGGGTGTAGGCAGATAGACCTTTAGTGTGCGAGTATGCTGGGAGTTGAAATTTTGCAACAGCTGGATGACTGTGTTTTGAATACCACTGCACTAAGGGATAAGATTAGAGAGCAGCCTTGATTTACCTTTTGGGGACAGTGTGCATCCTCTTGAGGAAGCAGACAGACCTTTAGTGTCCGGGCATGCTGGAAGTTTGAAGGTTTGTAACAGCTGGAGAACTGCATTTTGAATACAACTGCACTAAGGGATAAGATTAGAAGGAAGCCTTGATTTACCTTTTCAGGGACAGTGTGCATCCTCTTGAGCAGGCAGACAGACCTTTAGTGTACCAGCATGCTGGGATTTGAAGTTTTGCAACAGCTGGAGGACTATGTTTTGCACTAAGGGGGAGGACTGCACTAAGCTGGAGGACTGCATTTTGAATACCAATGCACTAAGGGATAAGATTAGAGGAAAGCCTTGATTTACCTTTCAGGGACAGTGTGCATCCTCTGGAGTAGGCAGACAGACCTTTAGTGTGCGGGTATTCTGGGAGTTGAAATGTTGCAACAGCTGGATGACTGTGTTTTGAATACCACTGCACTAAGGGATAAGATTAGAGAGCAGCCTTGATTTACCTTTTGGGGACAGTGTGCATCCTCTTGAGGAAGCAGACAGACCTTTAGTGTCCGGGCATGCTGGAAGTTTGAAGGTTTGTAACAGCTGGAGCACTGCATTTTGAATACAACTGCACTAAGGGATAAGATTAGAAGGAAGCCTTGATTTACCTTTTCAGGGACAGTGTGCATCCTCTGGAGTAGGCAAACAGACCTTTAGTGTACCAGCATGCTGGGATTTGAAGTTTTGCAACAGCTGGAGGACTATGTTTTGCACTAAGGGGGAGGACTGCACTAAGCTGGAGGACTGCATTTTGAATACCAATGCACTAAGGGATAAGATTAGAGGAAAGCCTTGATTTACCTTTCAGGGACAGTGTGCATCCTCTGGAGTAGGCAGATAGACCTTTAGTGTGCGGGTATGCTGGGAGTTGAAATTTTGCAACAGCTGGATGACTGTGTTTTGAATACCACTGCACTAAGGGATAAGATTAGAGAGCAGCCTTGATTTACCTTTTGGGGACAGTGTGCATCCTCTTGAGGAAGCAGACAGACCTTTAGTGTCCGGGCATGCTGGAAGTTTGAAGTTTTGTAACAGCTGGAGAACTGCATTTTTAATAAAACTGCACTAAGGGATAAGATTAGAAGGAAGCCTTGATTTACCTTTTCAGGGACAGTGTGCATCCTCTGGAGGAGGCAGACAGACCTTTAGTGTACCAGCATGCTGGGATTTGAAGTTTTGCAACAGCTGGAGGACTATGTTTTGCACTAAGGGGGAGGACTGCACTAAGCTGGAGGACTGCATTTTGAATACCAATGCACTAAGGGATAAGATTAGAGGAAAGCCTTGATTTAACTTTTGGGGACAGTGTGCATCCTCTAGAGGAGGCAGACAGACCTTTAGTGTATGGGCATGCTTGGAGTTGAAGTTTGTAACATCTGGAGGGACACAGTTTGAGACCACTGTTTTGGATAATAGATAGACCTGTGGCCCCTTTTCTCTAGGGCCCTATCGCAGTCCAGGGGCTCATTTCTGTATTGTTTTTTGTTCTGTATTCAGCAGAAGCTCAGATCAACCATGTGACCCAGCGCTCTTTGGCGGTGGTCCAGCTCCGGCAGCAGACGTCAGGAAGAGGGGGGCGCTAATCTGTTATTACCTATAATGAAATGATGTCCGCTGATAATCCCAGAAATGACATAATCGGGGGCCCCGGGGGGTCCTAACAACACCTGATATTATATAACAGCTGCGGAGAGAATTCCTGCTGACAAATCCACTAAACAATCATCGTATAATGAGGAGCGCGGCGAATTTCCAATAAATCGTTTCCTTATTCTCCCGCGCCCTCCCGCACGTCCTAATAGTTTGTTTTGTCAAGTGAAATGTATCAGTCGGGAGAATTGTCTAGACGGAATACAACTGTAACAAATCCTCAGCTGCGAAGAAGTGTCAGGTCTGTAAACGTTTTCAGCCTTTGAATTCGGCCACAAAACTTTTTTTTTCCGAATTAAAGTTTTATTAAACATTTGTAACAAACACAAAGAAATAAAGTAAAGATGATAGAAATTTACGGGAAGCCGCTACAAATGATCCTACGAATCTCCCAAATAAACAGAAGTAATAAAGACCATAAATAAAGAACAAAAACAAGTAAAAATAACTCCGGCAGGTCCATCCTGAATATCGGCGACAGAGAAAGAAAAAAGGAAAATAAATGACATCGAAAGAGGAAAGAGATGATAATCTGCAGTCGGTGAAGGACAAGAAATGATGTAAAGACGTCTGGTTACAATCAGTGATCACTGACAAAACTTCTATTCAACAACAGCAAGCAGAGAAGTACAAATATTATAAAACATTTACAAAACATTTTATTATATGACATCATCCGCCATCACATCATCCACCATCACATCATCCACCATCACATCATCCACCATCACATCATCCACCATCACATCATCCACCATCACATCATCCACCATCACATCATCCATCATCCACATCTCATCATCCACCATCACATCATCCACCATCACATCATCCATCATCCACATCTCATCATCCACCATCACATCATCCATCATCACATCATCCAGCATCTCATCATCCACCATCTCATCATCCACCATCTCATCATCCACCATCTCATCATCCACCATCTCATTATCCACCATCACATCATCCGCCATCACATCATCCACCATCACATCGTCCACCATCACATCATCCGCCATCACATCATCCACCATCACATCATCCACCTTCTCATCATCCCCTATCACATCATCCACCATCACATAATCCATCATCACATCATCCACCATCACATCATCCACCGTCACATCATCCACCATCACATCATCCACTATCTCATCATCCACCATCACATCATCATCCATCACATTATCATCCATCACATCATCCACCATCACATCATCATCCATCACATCATCATCCTCCATCACATCATCCACCATCACATAATCCATCATCACTACATCATCCTCCAACACATCATCCATCACCACACCATCCATCATCACCACATCATCCACCATCACATCATCCACCATCTCATCATCTGCCATCACACCATCCGCCATCACATCATCCACCATCACATCATCCACCATCTCATCATCCACCATCACATCGTCCACCATCACATCATCCGCCATCACATCATCCACCTTCTCATCATCCCCTATCACATCATCCACCATCACATAATCCATCATCACATCATCCACCATCACGTCATCCATCGTCACATCATCCACCATCACATCATCCACTATCTCATCATCCACCATCACACCATCCACCATCACATCATCATCCATCACATCATCATCCATCACATTATCATCCATCACATCATCCACCATCACATCATCCACCATCACATCATCCACCATCTCATCATCCACCATCTCATCATCCACCAGCATATCGTCCACCATCACATCATCCGCCATCACATCATCCACCATCTCATAATCCACCATCACATCATCCACCATCTCATCATCCACCATCTCATCATCCACCAGCATATCGTCCACCATCACATCATCCGCCATCACATCATCCACGATCTCATCATCCACCATCACATCATCCACCATCTCATCATCCACCATATCATCATCCACCATCACACCATCCGCCATCACATCATCCACCATCACTTCATCTCATCATCCACCATCACATCATCCACCATCACATCATCCACCAACACATCATCATCCATCAGATCATCCTCCATCACATCATCATCCTCCATCACATCATCATCCTCCATCACATCATCCACCATCACATAATCCATCATCACCACATCATCCTCCATCACATTATCCACCATCACATCATCCACTATCACATTATCATCCATCACATCATCCACCATCACATCATCCACCATTTCATCATCCACCATCACATCATCCACCATCTCATCATCCACCATCACATCATCCACCATCACATAATCCATCATCACCACATCATCCACCATCACATCATCCACTATCACATCATCATCCATCACATCATCCGCCATCATCATATCATCCACCATCACATAATCCATCATCACCACATCATCCTCCATCATATCATCCACCATCTCATCATCCACCATCACATTCATCCACTATCACATCATCCACTATCACATCATCATCCATCAAATCATCCGCCATCACATCATCCACCATCACATCATCCACCATCACATCATCCACCATCACATCATCTACCATCACATCATCTACCATCACATCATCATCCATCACATCATCCACCATCACATCATCATCCATTTCATCATCCACCATCACATCATCCACCATCACATCATCCACCATCACATCATCATCCATCAAATCATCCGCCATCACATCATCCCCCGTCACATCATCCACCGTCACATCATCCACCGTCACATCATCCACCATTACATCATCCACCATCTCATCATCCACCATCACATCATCCACCATCACCTCATCATCCATCACATCATCCACCATCTCATCATCCATCATCTCATCATCCACCTTCATACCATCCACTATCTCATCATCCACCATCACATCATCCACCATCCCATCATCATCCATCACATCATCCACCCTCACATCATCCACCATCACATCATCATCCACCATCTCATCATCCACCATCACATCATCCATCATCTCATCATCCACCATCACATCATCCACCATCACATCATCATCCATCTCATCATCCACCGTCACATCATCCACCATCTCATTATCCACCATCACATCATCCACCATCACATCATCCACCATCACATCATCCACCATCTCATCATCCACCATCACATCATCCACCATCACATCATCCACCATCTCATCATCCACCATCACATCATCCACCATCACATCATCCATCATCACATCATCCACCATCACATCATCCACCATCTCATTATCCACCATCACATCATCCACCATCACATCATCCACCATCACATCATCCACCATCACATCATCCACCATCACATCATCCACCATCACATCATCCACCATCTCATCATCCACCATCATATCATCCACCATCTCATCATCCACCATCACATCATCATCCATCACATCATCCACCATCTCATCATCCACCATCTCATCGTCCACCATCACATCATCCACCATCCCATCATCCACCATCACATCATCCATCATCACATCATCCATCATCACATCATCCATCATCACATCATACACCATCTCATCATCCACCATCACATCATCCACCATCACATCATCCACCCTCACATCATCCATCATCACATCATCCACCATTTCATCATCCATCATCACATCATCCACCATCACATCATCCACCATCTCATCGTCCACCATCACATCATCCATCATCACATCATCCATCATCACATCATCCATCATCACATCATACACCATCTCATCATCCACCATCACATCATCCACCATCACATCATCCACCCTCACATCATCCATCATCACATCATCCACCATTTCATCATCCATCATCACATCATCCACCATCACATCATCCACCATCTCATCGTCCACCATCACATCATCCATCATCACATCATCCACCATCACATCATCCATCATCACATCATCCACCATCACATCATCCACCATCATATCATCCACCATCACATCATCATCCATCACATCATCCATCATCACATCATCCACCATCTCATCATCCACCATCACATCATCATCCATCACATCATCCACCATCACATCATCCACCATCACATCATCCACCATCTCATCGTCCACCATCACATCATCCACCATCTCATCATCCACCATCACATCATCCACCCTCACATCATCCATCATCACATCATCCACCATCACATCATCCATCATCACATCATCCACCATCACATCATCCACCATCTCATCATCCACCATCACATCATCCACCCTCACATCATCCATCATCACATCATCCACCATCTCATCATCCACCATCACATCATCCACCATCACATCATCCACCCTCAAATCGTCCACCATCACATCATCCACCATCTCATCATCCACCATCTCATCGTCCACCATCACATCATCCACCATCACATCATCCATCATCACATCATCCACCATCACATCATCCATCATCCACATCTCATCATCCACCATCACATCATCCACCATCACATCATCCATCATCCACATCTCATCATCCACCATCACATCATCCATCATCACATCATCCACCATCCCATCATCCACCCTCACATCAGCCTTCGTCACAATTTAGCAGTTTTACAAGTTCATTTCCGTAATAGCAAAATGTCAATTCTATAGTTTTGCGCACAAAGAAAATTGAACTGAACCTCAGAGCCGGGAGGAGGCGGAGACATCTCCGACCCCAACAGACCCGCTCTAATGAGACCTTGAGGAACTTCAGAAATGTAAAACACAAAGAGACCAACAACAAGTATGACGGCAGAGACCCCGCAAAGTAATAAGAGAGACCACAACCCCCACCAGAGAGCGCCACGAATATCACATAAAATAAAGAATGTTTCCATAGGAAAGACACAAATATTCTATATAATATTTCACCGAACCGCGAGAGCGCCATTATATCTGCCTGAACAGAGCGACCGCAGATTATACGCTACACGATAACCTCACGGACCACAGCCAAGCCACAAGGGGTTAAATCTCCAAATATGCACAAAATATTCCAGAATGTTCTACAGAACTGCCAGAACTACCCAGAAGACATGAAATGTCAATAACAATGAGGAATAATATATATGTATTATAGCAGTTATATTCTTATATATAGGAGCAGTATTATAGTAGATATATTCTTGTATATAGGAGCAGTATTATAGTAGATATATTCTTGTATATAGGAGCAGTATTATAGTAGTTATATTCTTGTATTTAGGAGCAGTATTATAGTGGTTATATTCTTGTATATAGGAGCAGTATTATAGTAGTTATATTCTTGTATATAGGAGCAGTATTATAGTAGTTATATTCTTGTATATAGGAGCAGTATTATAGTAGATATATTCTTGTATATGGGAGCAGTATTATAGTAGTTATATTCTTGTATATAGGAGCAGTATTATAGTAGTTATATTCTTGTATATAGGAGCAGTATTATAGTAGTTATATTCCTGTATATAGGAGGCAGTATTATAGTAGTTATATTCTTGTATATAGGAGCAGTGTTATAGTAGTTATATTCTTGTATATAGGAGCAGTATTATAGTAATTATATTCTTGTATATAGGAGACAGTATTATAGTAGTTATATTCTTGTATATAGGAGCAGTATTATAGTAGTTATATTCTTATATATAGGAGCAGTATTATAGTAGTTATATTCTTGTATATAGGAGCAGTATTATATTAGTTACATTCTTGTATATAGGAGCAGTAATATAGTAGTTATATTTTTGTATATAGGAGCTGTTACGCCGAGCGCTCCGGGTCCCCGCTCCTCCCCGGAGCGCTCGCTTCACTCTTCCCGCGGCAGCGCTCCGGTCACGTCCTCTGACCCGGGGCGCTGCGATTCCGCTGCCAGCCGGGATGCGATTCGCGATGCGGGTAGCGCCCGCTCGCGATGCGCACCCCGGCTCCCCTACTTGACTCGCTCTCCGTCTGTTCTGTCCCGGCGCGCGCGGCCCCGCTCCCTAGGGCGCGCGCGCGCCGGGTCTCTGCGATTTAAAGGGCCACTGCGCCGCTGATTGGCGCAGTGGTTCCAATTAGTGTGTTCACCTGTGCACTTCCCTATATCACCTCACTTCCCCTGCACTCCCTTGCCGGATCTTGTTGCCTTAGTGCCAGTGAAAGCGTTCCTTGTGTGTTCCTTGCCTGTGTTTCCAGACCTTCTGCCGTTGCCCCTGACTACGATCCTTGCTGCCTGCCCCGACCTTCTGCTACGTCCGACCTTGCTTTTGCCTACTCCCTTGTACCGCGCCTATCTTCAGCAGCCAGAGAGGTGAGCCGTTGCTAGTGGATACGACCTGGTCACTACCGCCGCAGCAAGACCATCCCGCTTTGCGGCGGGCTCTGGTGAAAACCAGTAGTGGCTTAGAACCGGTCCACTAGCACGGTCCACACCAATCCCTCTCTGGCACAGAGGATCCACTACCTGCCAGCCGGCATCGTGACAGGAGCAGTATTATAACAGTTATATTCTTGTATATAGGAGCAGTATTATAGTAGTTATATTCTTGTATATAGGAGGCAGTATAACAGTAGATATATTCTTGTTAGGAGCAGTATTATAGTAGTTATATTCTTGTATATAGGAGCAGTATTATAGTAGTTGTATATAGGAGCAGTATTGTAGTAGTTATATTCTTATATATAGGAGCAATATTATAGTAGTTGTATATAGGAGCAGTATTATAGTAGTTATATTCTTGTATATAGGAGGCAGTATTGTAGTAGTTATATTCTTGTATATAGGAGCAGTATTATAGTAGTTATATTCTTGTATATAGGAGCAGTATTATAGTAGTTATATTCTTGTATATAGGAGACAGTATTGTAGTAGTTATATTCTTGTATATAGGAGCAGTATTATAGTAGTTGTATATAGGAGGCAGTATTATAGTAGTTATATTCCTGTATATAGGAGACAGTATTGTAGTAGTTATATTCTTGTATATAGGAGCAGTATTATAGTAGTTATATTCTTGTATATAAGAGCAGTATTATAGTAGTTATATTCTTGTATATAGGAGCAGTATTACAGTAGTTGTATATAGGAGCAGTATTATAGTAGTTGTATATAGGAGCAGTATTATAGTAGTTGTATATAGGAGCAGTATTATAGTAGTTGTACATAGGAGCAGTATTATAGTAGTTATTTTCTTGTATATAGGAGCAGTATTATAGTAGTTATATTCTTGTATATAGGAGCAGTATTATAGTAGTTGTATATAGGAGCAGTATTATAGTAGTTGTATATAGGAGCAGTATTATAGTAGTTATATTCTTATATATAGGAGCAGTATAATAGTAGTTGTATATAGGAGCAGTATTATAGTAGTTGTATATAGGAGCAGTATTATAGTAGTTATATTCTTATATATAGGAGCAGTATAATAGTAGTTATATATAGGAGCAGTAAAATAGTAGTTGTATATAGGAGCAGTATTATAGAAGTTGTATATAGGAGCAGTATTATAGTAGTTGTATATAGGAGCAGTATTATAGTAGTTGTATATAGGAGCAGTATTATACTAATTGTATATAGGAGCAGTATTATAGTAGTTGTATATATGAGCAGTATTATAGTAGTTGTATATAGGAGCAGTATTATAGTAGTTGTATATAGGAGCAGTATTATGGTAGTTGTATATAGGAGCAGTATTATAGTAGTTGTATATATGAGCAGTATTATAGTAGTTGTATATAGGAGCAGTATTATAGTAGTTGTATATAGGAGCAGTATTATAGTAGTTGTATATAGGAGCAGTATTATAGTAGTATATCTATTCTGCACACTATATAGATTTTTGCTTGTTGTATAGTTTACAGTATTTCATTACTATTAATAACATTTTCCGCCTCTTATATTTTAATTTTCCCATTACATGATTTCTTCTTCTTCCTTCTTCTGCTTTATATGATATTACACATTTCTGGTTTTCTGTTCCCTTAATCTAATAATATTAATACAATTTCAATATTAATCCAAAGCTTCTAAATATTTCTTATAAACCAGAATCGGATACAATGAGATCTTCTGGATGTGACTCGGGCGCTGACAATAATTGGTGGTCGGATTTGTTCAGCGCTGTCATCAATCTCTGACTTGTTCCAGTTGTTTCCATCATTTTATGTTTTTTCCTTTAGACTTTTAGAAACAAACCAAGAAGTTTCTGAGGAGAGAAGATGTGATGGACGGAGGAGGTGCCTGGAGATCCTGATGAAGGAGACATCGCTCATTCTGACGGACAAGTCATTAAAGGGGTACTCCGCCACTAGGCAACTGATCCTCTCTCCTTTGGATAGGAGATAAGATGTCTAGGGGTGGAGTACTCCTTAAAGAGGAAAGGACAAGCAAAACGTCTTCCATGTTCACTGAAGGACTTTTCCTCTTATATGAAGATTTCTTAGAGACTGCGGGGATATGTACGGACAGAAGCGGATTCTCCGTCCTCAGTGAGATGTCAGGTGATCGGCAGGATCGGGGGTCATCATGAGACTGAACCTTTAATCCACCTGAAAAGTTCTGCAACATTTCCCACGACTTAGAGCCCATACACACTACATATTGTCGCTCTGGAGTTTCCACTGCTGAAAAGACGATGCAGCAGCTTCCCATTGTTATTCTGCTCACACTACGGAATATCAGTGGAGGAATTCCGCCATGTAAATTCCAGACCCCAAACTAGTTCATTCTTATGGTGAAATCCGCTCTGAAATTCTTTGTTGTCTGAGGAGATGGGACATTTCCAAGTTGTCCTAACACCGGCGTCCGCTCTAGATGGAATATCTCTGTATGGAGTGTCCGTAGTGTTCATGAGCCCTTAGTGTTTTATACATTTGTTACAATTGTATCCAGTCAAGACAATGCTCTGTGAGCTAAACATCCTGGACTCCAGACTGATACATTGTACATAGCTAGTCCTGCTCTCAGCTGAGAAGTGATACAGTTGTATCCAGTCTAGACAATGCTCTGTGAGCTAAACATCCTGGACTCCAGACTGATACATTGTACATAGCTAGTCCTGCTCTCAGCTGAGAAGTGATACAATTGTATCCAGTCTAGACAATGCTCTGTGAGCTAAACATCCTGGACTCCAGACTGATACATTGTACATAGCTCGTCCTGCTCTCAGCTGAGAAGTGATACAATTGTATCTAGTCTAGACAATGCTCTGTGAGCTAAACATCCTGGACTCCAGACTGATACATTGTACATAGCTAGTCCTGCTCTCAGCTGAGAAGTGATACAGTTGTATCCAGTCTAGACAATGCTCTGTGAGCTAAACATCCTGGACTCCAGACTGATACATTGTACATAGCTAGTCCTGCTCTTAGCTGAGAAGTGATACAATTGTATCCAGTCTAGACAATGCTCTGTGAGCTAAACATCCTGGACTCCAGACTGATACATTGTACATAGCTCGTCCTGCTCTCAGCTGAGAAGTGATACAATTGTATCTAGTCTAGACAATGCTCTGTGAGCTAAACATCCTGGACTCCAGACTGATACATTGTATATAGCTAGTCCTGCTCTCAGCTGAGAAGTGATACAATTGTATCCAGTCTAGACAATGCTCTGTGAGCTAAACATCCTGGACCCCAGACTGATACATTGTATATAGCTAGTCCTGCTCTCAGCTGAGAAGTGATACAATTGTATCCAGTCTAGATAATGCTCTGTGAGCTAAACATCCTGGACTCCAGACTGATACATTATACATAGCTAGTCCTGCTCTTAGCTGAGAAGTGATACAATTGTATCCAGTCTAGACAATGCTCTGTGAGCTAAACATCCTGGACTACAGACTGATACATTGTACATAGCTAGTCCTGCCCTCAGCTGAGAAGTGATACAGTTGTATCCAGTCTAGACAATGCTCTGTGAGCTAAACATCCCGGACTACAGACTGATACATTGTACATAGCTCGTCCTGATATCAGCTGAGAAGTATATACAATTGTATCCAGTCTAGACAATGCTCTGTGAGCTAAACATCCTGGACTACAGACTGATACATTGTACATAGCTCGTCCTGATATCAGCTGAGAAGTGATACAATTGTATCCAGTCTAGACAATGCTCTGTGAGCTAAACATCCTGGACTTCAGACTGATACATTGTACATAGCTCGTCCTGATATCAGCTGAGAAGTGATACGATTGTATCCAGTCTAGACAATGCTCTGTGAGCTAAACATCCTGGACCCCAGACTGATACATTGTACATAGCTAGTCCTGCTCTCAGCTGAGAAGTGATACAATTGTATCCAGTCTAGACAATGCTCTGTGAGCTAAACATCCCGGACTCCAGACTGATACATTATACATAGCTTGTCCTGCTCTCAGCTGAGAAGTGATACAATTGTATCCAGTCTAGACAATGCTCTGTGAGCTAAACATCCTGGACTCCAGACTGATACATTATACATAGCTAGTCCTGCTCTCAGCTGAGAAGTGATACAATTGTATCTAGTCTAGACAATGCTCTGTGAGCTAAACATCCTGGACTCCAGACTGATACATTGTATATAGCTAGTCCTGCTCTCAGCTGAGAAGTGATACAATTGTATCCAGTCTAGACAATGCTCTGTGAGCTAAACCTCCTGGACTCCAGACTGATACATTGTACATAGCTAGTCCAGCTCTCAGCTGAGAAGTGATACAATTGTATCCAGTCTAGACAATGCTCTGTGAGCTAAACACCCATGGGTATCACAATACATAGATATAAGGAATGTATACAATATATACTATATCTGTGCTGACCATATATGAACAAATATAGACCCCAAACCACAAGATCAGCATGGACAAATAACCAAAAGTATGTTAGGATTTGAACCCGGGCACCTCTAGCCTTTGGCTATTTGTGCATTCTGGGAGTTGTAGTTTTGCAAAGGCTGGTTCAACACCTAGCATGCCTTTGGTTATCCGTACATGCTAGGAGTTGTAGTTTTGCAGAAGCTGAAGGTACACCGGTTAAACTACCAGCATGCACAAATAGCCAAAGGCATGCTGGGAGTTGAACCAATGTTGTATAACTACAACTCCCAGCATGCCTGAATAGCCAAGGGTATGCTGAAAGTTGAACAAATGTAACTCCAGCTGTTGCAAAACAACAACTCCCAGCATGCACTGCTAGGAGTTAAACCAAGGTGTCTCCAGCTGTTGCAAAACTACAACTCCCATCCTGGGTATTGTAGTTTTCCAACAGCTGGAGTTACATTGGTTCAACATCCAGCATGCCTTTTGTGGATTGTGCACGCTAGGAGTTGTAGTTTTGCAACCGGTTCATCTACTAGCATGCACAAGTAGCCAAAGGCATGCTGGGAATGGAACCAATGTATCTCCAGCTGTTGTATAACTACAACTCCCAGCATGCATGAATAGCTAAGGTCATGCTGGGGGTTAAACAAATGTAACTACAGCTGTTGCAAAACTACAACTCCCAGCATGGACGAATAGCCAAAAGCATGCTAGGAGTTGAACCAGGGTGCCTCCAGCTGTTGCAAAACTACAACTCCTAGCATGCCCGGACAGCCTTCGGCTGTCCGGGCATGCTGGTAATTGTAGTTTTGCAACAGCTGGAGTTACACTGGTTCAAATCCCAGCATGCCTTTCATGATTTGTGCAAGCTGGGAGTTGTAGTTTTGCAACAGCTGGCTCAACTCCCAGCATGTCTTAGGTCATCCGTGCACGCTAGGAGTTGTAGTTTTGCAGCCGGTTCATCTACTAGCATGCACAAGTAGCCAAAGGCATGCTGGGAATGGAACCAATGTATCTCCAGCTGTTGTATAACTACAACTCCCAGCATGCATGAATAGCCAAGGACATGCTGGGAGTTGAACCAATGTAATTGCAGCTGTTGCAAAACTACAACTCCCAGCATGCACGAATAGCCAAAAGCATGCTAGGAGTTGAACCAGGGAGCCTCCAGCTGTTGCAAAACTACAACTCCCAGCATGCCCAGACAGCCTTCGGCTGTCCGGGCATGCTGGTAATTGTAGTTTTGCAACAGCTGGAGTTACACTGGTTCAAATCCCAGCATGCCTTTCATGATTTGTGCAAGCTGGGAGTTGTAGTTTTGCAGCCGGTTCATCTACTAGCATGTACAAATAGCCAAAGGCATGCTGGGAATGGAACCAATGTATCTCCAGCTGTTGTATAACTACAACTCCCAGCATGCATGAATAGCCAAGGACATGCTGGGAGTTGAACCAATGTAACTGCAGCTGTTGCAAAACTACAACTCCCAGCATGCACGAATAGCCAAAAGCATGCTAGGAGTTGAACCAGGGTGCCTCCAGCTGTTGCAAAACTACAACTCCCAGCATGCCCAGACAGCCTTCGGCTGTCCGGGCATGCTGGGAATTGTAGTTTTGCAACAGCTGGAGTTACACTGGTTCAAATCCCCATGCACGCTAGGAGTTGTAGTTTTGCAGCCGGTTCATCTACTAGCATGCACAAGTAGCCAAAGGCATGCTGGGAATGGAACCAATGTATCTCCAGCTGTTGTATAACTACAACTCCCAGCATGCATGAATAGCCAAGGACATGCTGGGAGTTGAACCAATGTAACTGCAGCTGTTGCAAAACTACAACTCCCAGCATGCACGAATAGCCAAAAGCATGCTAGGAGTTGAACCAGGGTGCCTCCAGCTGTTGCAAAACTACAACTCCCAGCATGCCCAGACAGCCTTCGGCTGTCCAGGCATGCTGGGAATTGTAGTTTTGCAACAGCTGGAGTTACACTGGTTCAAATCCCCATGCACGCTAGGAGTTGTAGTTTTGCAGCCGGTTCATCTACTAGCATGCACAAGTAACCAAAGGCATGCTGGGAATGGAACCAATGTATCTCCAGCTGTTGTATAACTACAACTCCCAGCATGCATGAATAGCCAAGGACATGCTGGGAGTTGAACCGATGTAACTGCAGCTGTTGCAAAACTACAACTCCCAGCATGCACAAATAGCCAAAAGCATGCTAGGAGTTGAACCGGGGTGCCTCCAGCTGTTGCAAAACTACAACTCCCAGCATGCCCAGACAGCCTTCGGCTGTCCGGGCATGCTGGGAATTGTAGTTTTGCAACAGCTGGAGTTACACTGGTTCAAATCCCCATGCACGCTAGGAGTTGTAGTTTTGCAGCCGGTTCATCTACTAGCATGTACAAATAGCCAAAGGTATGCTGGGAATGGAACCAATGTATCTCCAGCTGTTGTATAACTACAACTCCCAGCATGCATGAATAGCCAAGGACATGCTGGGAGTTGAACCGATGTAACTGCAGCTGTTGCAAAACTACAACTGTCTGAACAGCTGGAGGCACCCCGGTTGCTGACGACCACTGATGCCCTTAGTTTATGGAGAAGTTGTAGAACTTTCCGCCATGAGGACGAAGCTTTAGTCAGAGTCTCGCTGCATCGTTGTCGGTGTCATAACTCCGCATCCCCGAGGAGCTGCAGCTTTGGTTTTGTGTACTGGGTCTTGTCACTTTGGATTTAGTCAGTAATGAATCATCCGGAGTCTCATTTCACATTTGTTCCCGTGTAATTCTCCGGCTCCAGCGACTCAACTCGCAACTTTAATAAAAGATCCCCTCGGCCAGTACTGAATGTTACATGACGGGGCCCATCACAGGACATGGCTCCCAGCATCTGCTCAATGCCAAATCAATTATTCAAGTAAATCCTGGGACCTTAGATCAACGAGTCAGCACAGGTGACGAGTCAATTGTCTGTGTCAATCTGGTGCCAGGAAGAAGGATAAAAGCAGGAAATCGCCCATAATGCCCCGCTCTGATCCCATCCGCACCTCTAGGCATCCAAAATGAGGATTGTCACTCAATGTCATAGAGTGCTGGGGCCCCTGAGGGCAGGAACAGGGGCCCCAGGTGAGTAAAGGATTAAGAGTTTACTGGAGGAAAACGACAAAGTTGGAACTAAAACCGAAATCAGTAATGAAGTATAGGAAACATCAAACAAAAAAGTAATAATAATAATAATAAGGATAATAATAATAATATAAATCAGTAATGAAGTATATGAATCATCAAACAAAAAAGTAATAAAAATAATAATAAGGATAATAATAATATAAATCAGTAATGAGGTAGATGAAACATCAAACAAAAAAGTAATAAAAATAATAATAAGGATAATAATAATATAAATCAGTAATCAAGTATATGAATCATCAAATCAAAAAGTTATAATAATAATAATAATAATAAGGATAATATAAATCAGTAATGAAGTATAGGAAACATCAAGTCAAAAAGTTATTATAATAATAATAGTAATAATAATATAAATCAGTAATGAGGTATAGGAAACATCAAACAAAAAAGTAATAAAAATAATAATGATAATAATATAATATAAATCAGTAATGAGGTATAATAAATAATAAAAATAATAATAAGGATAATAATAATATAAATCAGTAATGAGGTATAATAAATAATAAAAATAATAATAAGGATAATAATAATATAAATCAGTAATGAGGTATAATAAATAATAAAAATAATAATAAGGATAATAATAATATAAATCAGTAATGAGGTAGATGAAACATCAAACAAAAAAGTAATAAAAATAATAATAAGGATAATAATAATAATATAAATCAGTAATGAGGTATAATAAATAATAAAAATAATAATAAGGATAATAATAATATAAATCAGTAATGAAGTATAGGAAACATCAAACAAAAAAGTTATAAAAATAATAATAAGGATAAAAATTATAATATAAATCAGTAATGAAATATATGAATCATCAAATCAAAAAGTTATTATAATAATAATAATAATAATAATATAAATCAGTAATGAGGTAGATGAAACATCAAACAAAAAAGTTATAAAAATAATAATAAGGATAATAATAATAATAATAATAATAATAATAATATAAATCAGTAATGAAGTATAATAAATAATAAAAATAATAATAAGGATAATAATAATATAAATCAGTAATGAGATATAATAAATAATAAAAATAATAATAAGGATAATAATAATATAAATCAGTAATGAGGTAGATAAATCATCAAACAAAAAAGTAATAAAAATAATAATAAATAATAATATAAATCAATAATGAAGTATATGAATCATCAAACAAAAAAGTAATAATGTTCATTAGGTGCAGGTAGTTTTCCTATAAATGACACATTGTGCCCAATGACAATCTCAGCTCTGCTGCACCCGGAGGGGGGACATGTTCTATGGACTCTGCAGACACTTAACCTTCCATGAAGTATATTTAGTTTATCAGCTCATTGTACTTCACGCTCCAAGTGACTTTATCCCACATTCTCATCACTTCGTCTGTCACAGGGGCCCATGATGTGACCTTATAAGGGGTTAAAGGGCCACAGGGCCTCATAGCCTGGAGATTATACCAGTGTTGGGACTAATAAAAGGAAGGACTAATAATAAGCTTCACCCCAACATAAAGGATCTGATGAGATCGGGAGAGAACAGAGGGGTCTGAGGAGGACAGAGGAGTCTGAGGAGGACAGAGGAGTCCGGAGGAGGAGGACAGAGGAGTCTGGAGGAGGAGGACAGAGGAGTGTGGAGGAGGAGGACAGAGGAGTGTGGAGGAGGAGGACAGAGGGGTCTGGAGGAGGAGGACAGAGGAGTCTGAGGAGGAGAGAGGGGTCCGGAGGAGGAGGACAGAGGAGTCTGGAGGAGGAGGACAGAGGAGTCCGGAAGAGGACAGAGGAGCCTGGAGGAGGAGGACAGAGGGGTCTGAGGAGGAAAGAGGAGTCTGGAGGAGGAGGACAGAGGAGTCCGGAGGAGGAGGACAGAGGAGTCCGGAGGAGGATAAAGGAGTCTGGAGGAGGAGGGCAGAGGAGTCTGAGGAGGAAAGAGGAGTCCGGAGGAGGAGGACAGAGGAGTCTGGAGGAGGAGGACAGAGGAGTCTGGAGGAGCAGGACAGAGGAGTCTAGAGGAGGAGGACAGAGGAGCCTGGAGGAGGAGGACAGAGTAGTCTGGAGGAGGACAGAGGAGCCTGGAGGAGGAGGACAGAGGAGTCTGGAGGAGGAGGACAGAGGAGTGTGGAGGAGGAGGACAGAGGAGCCTGGAGGAGGAGGACAGAGGAGTCTGGAGGAGGACAGAGGAGCCTGGAGGAGTCGAGAGGAGTCTGGAGGAGGAGGACAGAGGAGTCGAGAGGAGTCTGGAGGAGGAGGACAGAGGAGTCTGAAAGAGGAGGACAGAGGAGTCTGGAGGAGGAGGAGGACAGAGTCTGGAGGAGGACAGAGGAGTCTGGAGGAGGAGGAGGACAAAGGAGTTTGGAGGAGGAGGACAGAGGAGTCTGGAGGAGGACAGAGGAGTTTGGAGGAGGAGGACAGAGGAGTTTGGAGGAGGAGGACAGAGGAGACTAGAGGAGGAGGACAGAGGAGACTGGAGGAGGAGGACAGAGGAGTTTGGAGGAGGAGGACAGAGGAGTTTGGAGGAGGACAGAGGAGACTGGAGGAGGAGGACAGAGGAGTTTGGAGGAGGAGGGCAGAGGAGACTGGAGGAGGAGGAGGACAAAGGAGTTTGGAGGAGGAGGACAGAGGAGTCTGGAGGAGGACAGAGGAGTTTGGAGGAGGAGGACAGAGGAGTTTGGAGGAGGACAGAGGAGTCTGGAGGAGGAGGACAGAGGGGTCTGGAGGAGGACAGAGGAGTTTGGAGGAGGAGGACAGAGGAGTTTGGAGGAGGACAGAGGAGACTGGAGGAGGAGGACAGAGGAGTTTGGAGGAGGAGGGCAGAGGAGACTGGAGGAGGAGGACAGAGGAGTCTGGAGGAGGAGGAGGACAAAGGAGTTTGGAGGAGGACAGAGGAGTTTGGAGGAGGAGGACAGAGGAGTCTGGAGGAGGACAGAGGAGTCTGGAGGAGGACAGAGGAGTTTGGAGGAGGAGGACAGAGGAGTCTGGAGGAGGACAGAGGAGTTTGGAGGAGGAGGACAGAGGAGTTTGGAGGAGGAGGACAGAGGAGTTTGGAGGAGGAGGACAGAGGAGACTGGAGGAGGAGGACAGAGGAGACTGGAGGAGGAGGACAGAGGAGTTTGGAGAAGGACAGAGAAGTTTTGAGAGTACAGAGGGGTTTAAAGCAGGATAATGGAGTCTGGAGGGGTCAGAGGAATGTGGAGATCAGACCTCAGGGAGACATCCTAAATAAATATAGGCTGATAAATAAATAAATAAATAAATAAATAAAAGATTTTCTCTGACCTGTTGTGATCTAATAAAGACCCCACACACCAAATAACCTAAAACAGTCCTAGTCTGAAATAACAGACACTAAATTAATATTCCAGACCTGACCCCCTAAGAAAAGGAGTCTGCAGAGCAGGACCCCTGAATACAACCCCCAGACATTTCTATAGACCCCAAACCTTTCGGGATTTAGTTTTCAACAATTATAATTTGTTTTTATATAAATAATAAACAAAGTAGAACTTTAATCCTATTTGTTGTTATTATTATTTAATATTTATTCAGATTAAACATATTGTTTTTCCCTGGCAGCCGACTAATTTTAATAAAATGTGTGTAAAAAAAAAAAGCAAAATAATGAATAAAATTTATAGAAAGTAAAAATACAAATAAAATAAGACATAAGTGTGACCCTTGTGGAGACCCCCTTGACCCCCAGCTCCATCCAGTTATAATGTATAATCATGAAGCAAGAGTCACTGACTATGTGAGGCTGCACTACTGCCCCCTGGAGGACACCACATCTCCATAGAGGTCAAAAGCCTTCTAGATGCAATGGTTGTCTATGACCACCTGCTGCCATCTGTGCAGCTATCAGTGGTCTTATCTCTGGTAGAGGTGACCTCCAGTGATGCAGTGCTTCCCAACCAGGGTACCTCCAGCTGTTGAAAAACTACAACTCCCAGCATGCCCAGACAGCTGAAGACAAACTGGTCAGGACATACTGGACTGCAGAATCATGGCAGGTCCTACGATTCAGCATAAACTGTAACATTGTAACAATTTGGTAATAATAATAATACGAATTAATAATAGTAATAACAATAATAATCATAATAATAGTAATGGTAATAATAATAATAGTCATTAATAATTATAATAATAATAATAACAAATATAAATTGTTACAGATAATTCAGGGCCGTAGAGTCTGCTATGACTTTTTAGTTCAGTGTTTCTCAACCAATGTGCCTCCAGCTGTTGAAAACTACAACTCCCAGCATGCCTGGAAAGCCGAAGACCAGTGTTTCCCAAGCAGGGTGCCTCCAGCTGTTTCAAACCTACAACTCCCAGCATGCCTGTACAGTTGGAGACAAACTGGACTGCAGAATCAGAGCAGATCCTACTGTTTAGCATAAACTGTAACATTGTAACAATTTAGTAATAATAATTAATAATAATAATAATAATAATAATAATAACAATAACAACAAATATAAAATGTTACAATGTTGCAGTTTATTCTGGGCCGTAGAGTCTGCTATTACTTTGCAGTCCAGTGTTTCTCAACCAGTGTGCCTCCTGCTGTTGAAAAACTACAACTCCCAGCATGCCTGGAAAGCCAAAGACCAGTGTTTCCTAACCAGGGTGCCTCCAGCTGTTGCAAAACTACAACTCCCAGCATGCCTAGACAGCTGGAGACACAGTGGTTGGGAAACACTGGACTGCAGTGTCATCATAGACCCTAATGTTTAGAATAAACTGCAACAATGTAACAATTTAGTAGTAGTTATAGTAATAATAATAATAATAATAATAATAATAATAATAATAATAATCACAAGTTGTTACAATGTTGCAGTTAGTTCTAAGCTGTAGAGTCTGTTATTACTTTGTAGTCCAGTGTTTCCCAACCAGGGTGCCTACAGTTGTTGCAAAACTGCAACTCTCAGCATGCCCGGACAGCCAACGGCTGTCCGGGCATGCTGGGAGTTGTAGTTTTGCAATAGCTGGAGGCACTCTAGTTGGGAAACACTGGACTGATGGACGCCATTACTTTATCCTGACATTATAAATTTCACCTTGTAATAAACCCTGTTTTTTGCTCCCATGTAGGTGTCAGTGTCCACTGTCACTCTGACATTGTATTCATGAACCAGGAAGCTCAGGATGAACCTAGATATGGATCCCCTACCAGATTAGTGCTGAAGACCATGGGATCGTGGTGGGAAATAGTGATGAGCGACAGGGGCCGCTTTCGAATTTGCGATAATTCGCGAATATATGGACAAATTTTCGTCCTATGTTTTCGAAATTCGCATATTTGCTATGTTCGTCCTTTTATTTTTCCATGCGAAAAAGTGGAAGTGCCGATTTTAACGTAAAAATTTGCATTTCGAATATTTGCGCTCAATATTAGGAAACAGGGATTTTGGATGGTCTATTTTATAGAATAAATGCAATGGTGATGGGGAAGGTAAAGGAACTTACGGTGATGGCGGACAGGTCCAGTTGAGGTTCCTTGGGAGGTTCTGGTGGAGGTGGTGCTGGCGCCGGTGCTGGTGCTGGTTTGGCAGCAGCCTTGGGATCCTCTTTCTTGGGTTCTGGTTTCTTGGGTGGCATGGCGGCGGTGGCGGGATGACCTAGATGGGGATGGAGGTGACAATGGACTGAGAGGACGGATGTGGCCGGAGAGGTCTTTATGAGCTGCCCCCCCCCCCCCCCCTCTCCACCCGATGAGAATAGTCTCAGCTATATATGGAGAAAACATCCACACAATGCTATTTGGAGCAGGTGGGGCGGCCATTGTTACAGCATTGTGGAGAGTCCTGGGCCACCTTGGAGAAGACAATGACATTCCCCTGCACCAGGAAGACCTGGACTAACACCTCATAAAAAGCATCATTCTGTAAATCCACATCACCTGTCCCAATACGTGTCCCCACCACGGACATTTAAAGTCCTAGACCACTAGATGTAGATATTCAACTTGCTTCAATCTGTCAAAAAGGGGACGAGATAGAAAAAAAATAAACCCGAAAGCTCAAAGCCAAAAATAGAAAAATAAAAGAGTAAAATTAAAAGAAATTCATATATAAATTATTAATAATAATAATAATAATTATTATATATATATATATATATATATATATATATATATCTATATATATAAAATAAAAAATTATCTGAAAATATTGGAAACATATATATAAATATATATATTAATAATAATAATAATAATAAATAACATTATATATATATATATATATATATATATATATATATATATATATATATATATATATATATATAATTATCGTTATTACTATATATTTTTCAAATATTTTCAGATTCGTTTTAATTACTCTCAGGCTCAATTTTTAGTATTTGTATTTATTCTTACATGTTTAATGTTTTTTGAGATTCTTTTATGTATTTAGTTTTATTATCATAAAAATGTATTATAAAATTGTATTTTTACTTTATTATATTAAATATTATAATATTGTATACGGGCATGCTGGGAGTTGTAGTTTGCAACAGCTGGAGACACACAGGTTGGGAAACACTGATTTAATATTGTCACACAGGACACGTGACCATCCATCAGCGCAGGCGTCCGTCTCCATCTCCGCCGACCCCGGCGACCTACACTATATAAATATCAGATTACGTGATGGACACTTTATCCGAAGTTCTGGGGCATTCAGGGGTCATAAAATATTTATCAGATTAATGTAATGGACCCAGGCGGCGGCTCTTATACCAATCACAAGATTTGGAAATTCTCTTCAAAATTTATAAAATTGGCTTCTACAATCATGTTATTTCAACACTATAGATCACTGTCGCTAAGTCAGTATTTCCCGACCAAGGTGCTTCCAGCTGATGCAAAACTACAATTCCCAGAATGTCCTGACAGCCAAAGGCCCAGTAATAGTGCACACAATAAGCGTCCCAACATGTTTCACCTGGGTGGTGCTGGGTTCATCAGGGGACAACCTACAATCCAAGGTAGTGGTCAAACAAAACAATGATACACGGTGCTACATTAACAAAAAAAGAAAAGTGTACCATGGTTGATAAAGAGAGTAATAACTTCGCTCATACTGATATCCCGCCCAGTAATAGTGCACACAAAGAGTGTCCCAACATGTTTCACCTGGGTGGTGCTGGGTTCATCAAGGGACAAACTGGAAAATAACTCTGCAATCCAAGGTAGTGGTCAAACAAAACAATGCTACATGCTGCTACATTCACAAAAATAAGTTGACCATGGTTGATAAAGAAAGTAATAACCTCGCTCATACTAATAACCTCTGGAAGGACATCTGACGAGTTCAACTACGGCAAACCTGGGGGGCTTCATATGGCCCCTGGCTGTCCTGGAGACCCATGGGCCCCAAGCACTGGCATCATAAAGGTGTTGATATGGTGACAGAGGGGGCCCTTTGTTGCTTGCTACAGACTGCAGCATCTAAGGGGTTAAATGGCCAGAATCGAAGGTTCTTCCATTCCCGACCTTCATCAGAGTGAAAAAGCATATGGGCAGAAATAAGGGTGATTCATGACGTGTTCCCAGTTACTAAGGGGTTCATTTATCAAGGACTATATTTTTGGGAAGCCGTGGCGCACAGCGTTTTACCACATTTACGATGGCATTCGTCGGCGGATTTTTTTTTTTTTTTGCAGGCGGCTCCAGTGGGTGCTTTGTGAGTGTCTTTTGGGCCTAGTTTCCTAGGCGGAAAGTATCAGCCCTGATCTATAATAAAAATGTTGCAGTTTTGCGCAACAGCCACTTCAACCCATACCAGGCGTAGATGACCCCCTTAAGCAGTATTTCCCAACCAGGGTGCCTCCAGCTGATGCAAAACTACAACTTCCAGCATGCCCGGACAGCCTTTGGCTGTCCGGGCATGCTGGAAGTTGTAGTTTTGCAACAACTGGAGGCTTATTGGTTGGGAAACACTGGCCTAAGGGGTTAAACTTGAATGGCGATAGTGGTGCAGGCGCAGTGAGGACACAGGGAAGAGGCGTTGTGGTCTGGGCACAACTTATATACAGCTATGACCTGATCCTGATGGCTGTTACACTGTGTGGCGGTATTATACACTCGGTGGCAGATGCTCTATGAGGTGGCGGTGTGTGTATTGTCGACCCCCTGGCCCCTTGTTAGCGGGTGCTCAGAGAGGAATGTGTCGCCCTCCACTGTTTGTCCATTAGCGGCTCCAATGTGTGGAGTTTGGACAGATCCCATCATCTGCAGCACAGACACTTTCTATTTGCAGGGATCAGATGACTGAAGTGGTGGACGGCATTAATTGACACGACATGGCCGGACATAGACTACATGACCCCCCGGGAGGTGATAAGGTGGGCGGTTTAAGGTGTCAATCATAGGTTCCCAATCCCTGAGACTATATATATATATATATATATATATATATATATATATAGTAGTTATATTCTTGTATATAGGAAGCAGTATTATAGAAGTTATATTCTTGTATATAGGGGCAGTATTATAGTAGTTATATTCTTGTATATAGGAGCAGTATTATAGTAGTTATATTCTTGTATATAGGAGCAGTATTATAGTAGTTATATTCTTGTATATAGGAGCAGTATTATAGTAGTTATATTCTTGTATATAGGAGCAGTGTTACGCCGAGCGCTCCGGGTTCCCGCTCCTCCCCGGAGCGCTCGCTTCACCTCCTCCGCTGCAGCGCCCCGGTCACGTCCTCTGACCCGGGGCGCTGCGATCCTGCTGCTAGCCGGGATGCGATTCGCGATGCGGGTAGCGCCCGCTCGCGATGCGCACCCCGGCTCTCCTACCTGACTCGCTCCCCGTCTGTTCTGTCCCGGCGCGCGCGGCCCCGCTCCCTAGGGCGCGCGCGCGCCGGGTCTCTGCGATTTAAAGGGCCACTGCGCCGCTGATTGGCGCAGTGGTTCCAATTAGAGTTATCACCTGTGCACTCCCTATATTACCTCACTTCCCTTGCACTCCCTTGCCGGATCTTGTTGCCTTAGTGCCAGTGAAAGCGTTCCTTGTGTGTCCCTTGCCAGTGTTTCCAGACCTTCTGCCGTTGCCCCTGACTACGATCCTTGCTGCCTGCCCCGACCTTCTGCTACGTCCGACCTTGCTTCTGCCTACTCCCTTGTACCGCGCCTATCTTCAGCAGCCAGAGAGGTGAGCCGTTGCTAGTGGATACGACCTGGTCACTACCGCCGCAGCAAGACCATCCCGCCTTGCGGCGGGCTCTGGTGAAAACCAGTAGTGGCTTAGAACCGGTCCACTAGCACGGTCCACGCCAATCCCTCTCTGGCACAGAGGGTCCACTACCTGCCAGCCGGCATCGTGACAGTAGATCCGGCCATGGATCCCGCTGAAGTTCCTCTGCCAGTTGTCGCTGACCTCACCACGGTGGTCGCCCAGCAGTCACAACAGATTGCGCAACAAGGCCAACAGCTGTCTCAACTGACCGTTATGCTACAACAGTTGCTACCACAGCTTCAGCAGTCATCTCCTCCGCCAGCTCCTGCACCTCCTCCGCAGCGAGTGGCCGCTCCTGGGATACGCTTATCCTTGCCGGATAAGTTTGATGGGGACTCTAAGTTTTGCCGTGGCTTCCTTTCCCAATGTTCCCTGCATCTGGAGATGATGTCGGACCTGTTTCCCACTGAAAGGTCTAAGGTGGCTTTCGTAGTCAGTCTTCTGTCCGGAAAAGCCCTGTCATGGGCCACACCGCTCTGGGACCGCAATGACCCCGTCACTGCCTCAGTACACTCCTTCTTCTCGGAAATCCGAAGTGTCTTTGAGGAACCTGCCCGAGCCTCTTCTGCTGAGACTGCCCTGTTGAACCTGGTCCAGGGTAATTCTTCCGTTGGCGAGTATGCCGTACAATTCCGTACACTTGCTTCAGAATTGTCCTGGAATAATGAGGCCCTCTGCGCGACCTTCAAAAAAGGCCTATCCAGCAACATTAAAGATGTTCTGGCCGCACGAGAAATTCCTGCTAATCTACATGAACTTATTCACCTAGCCACTCGCATTGACATGCGTTTTTCTGAAAGGCGTCAGGAACTCCGCCAAGATATGGACTCTGTTCGCACGAGGCGTTTCGTCTCCTCGGCTCCTCTCTCCTCTGGTCCCCTGCAATCTGTTCCTGTGCCTCCCGCCGTGGAGGCTATGCAGGTCGACCGGTCTCGCCTGACACCTCAAGAGAGGACACGACGCCGTATGGAGAACCTCTGCCTGTACTGTGCTAGTACCGAACACTTCCTGAGGGATTGTCCTATCCGTCCTCCCCGCCTGGAAAGACGTACGCTGACTCCGCACAAAGGTGAGACAGTCCTTGATGTCTACTCTGCTTCTCCACGTCTTACTGTGCCTGTGCGGATGTCTGCTTCTGCCTTCTCCTTCTCTACAGTGGCCTTCTTGGACTCTGGTTCTGCAGGAAATTTTATTTTGGCCTCTCTCGTCAACAGGTTCAACATCCCTGTGACCAGTCTCGCCAGACCCCTCTACATCAATTGTGTAAATAATGAAAGATTGGACTGTACCATACGTTTCCGCACGGAGCCCCTTCTTATGAGCATCGGATCTCATCATGAGAGGATTGAACTTTTGGTCCTCCCCAATTGCACCTCGGAGATTCTCCTTGGACTTCCCTGGCTTCAACTTCATTCCCCAACCCTGGATTGGTCCACTGGGGAGATCAAGAGTTGGGGGTCCTCTTGTTCCAAGAACTGTCTAAAACCGGTTCCCAGTAACCCTTGCCGTAACTCTGTGGTTCCTCCAGTAACCGGTCTCCCCAAGGCCTATATGGACTTCGCGGATGTTTTCTGCAAAAAACAAGCTGAGACTCTACCTCCTCACAGGCCTTATGATTGCCCTATCGACCTCCTCCCGGGTACTACTCCACCCCGGGGCAGAATTTATCCTCTCTCTGCCCCAGAGACTCTTGCCATGTCCGAATACGTCCAGGAGAATCTAAAAAGGGGCTTTATCCGTAAATCCTCCTCTCCTGCCGGAGCCGGATTTTTCTTTGTCTCCAAAAAAGATGGCTCCCTACGTCCTTGCATTGACTACCGCGGTCTTAATAAAATCACGGTTAAGAACCGCTACCCCTTACCCCTCATCTCTGAACTCTTTGATCGCCTCCAAGGTGCCCACATCTTCACTAAATTGGACTTAAGAGGCGCCTATAACCTCATCCGCATCAGAGAGGGGGACGAGTGGAAAACGGCATTTAACACCAGAGATGGACACTTTGAGTATCTGGTCATGCCCTTTGGACTGTGCAATGCCCCTGCCGTCTTTCAAGACTTTGTCAATGAAATTTTTCGTGATCTATTATACTCCTGTGTTGTGGTATATCTGGACGATATCCTAATTTTTTCTGCCAATCTAGAGGAACACCGCCGGCATGTCCGTATGGTTCTTCAGAGACTTCGTGACAACCAACTCTATGCCAAAATTGAGAAATGTCTGTTTGAATGCCAATCTCTTCCTTTTCTAGGATATTTGGTCTCTGGCCAGGGACTACAGATGGATCCAGACAAACTCTCTGCCGTCTTAAATTGGCCACGCCCCTCCGGACTCCGTGCTATCCAACGCTTTTTGGGGTTCGCCAATTATTACAGGCAATTTATTCCACATTTTTCTACCATTGTGGCTCCTATCATGGCTTTAACCAAGAAAAATGCTGATCCCAAGTCCTGGCCTCCTCAAGCAGAAGACTCCTTTAAACAACTCAAGTCTGCCTTTTCTTCGGCTCCCGTGCTCTCCAGACCTGACCCTTCCAAACCCTTCCTATTGGAGGTTGATGCCTCCTCAGTAGGAGCTGGAGCTGTTCTTCTACAAAAAAATCCTTCCGGGCATGCTGTCACTTGTGGTTTTTTCTCTAGGACCCTCTCTCCTGCGGAGAGGAACTACTCCATCGGGGATCGAGAACTTCTAGCCATTAAATTAGCACTTGAGGAATGGAGGCATCTGCTGGAGGGATCAAGATTTCCTGTTATTATCTACACCGACCACAAGAACCTCTCCTACCTCCAGTCGGCCCAACGGCTGAATCCTCGCCAGGCCCGGTGGTCTCTGTTCTTTGCCCGATTTAATTTTGAGATTCACTTTCGTCCTGCCGATAAGAACATTAGAGCCGATGCTCTCTCTCGTTCCTCGGATGCCTCAGAAGTTGATCTCCCTCCGCAACACATCATTCCACCTGACTGCCTGATCTCCACTTCTCCTGCCTCCATCAGACAGACTCCTCCAGGAAAGACCTTTGTTTCTCCACGCCAACGCCTCGGAATCCTCAAATGGGGTCACTCCTCCCATCTCGCAGGTCATGCGGGCATCAAGAAATCTGTGCAACTCATCTCCCGCTTCTATTGGTGGCCAACTCTGGAGACGGATGTTGGGGACTTTGTGCGAGCCTGCACTATCTGTGCCCGGGATAAGACTCCTCGCCAGAAGCCCGCTGGTTTTCTTCATCCTCTGCCTGTCCCCGAACAGCCTTGGTCTCTGATTGGTATGGATTTTATTACTGATTTACCCCCTTCCCGTGGCAACACCGTTATTTGGGTGGTCGTTGATCGATTCTCCAAAATGGCACATTTCATTCCTCTTCCTGGTCTTCCTTCTGCGCCTCAGTTGGCTAAACAATTTTTTGTACACATTTTTCGTCTTCACGGGTTGCCTACGCAGATTGTCTCGGATAGAGGGGTCCAATTCGTGTCTAAATTCTGGAGAGCTCTCTGTAAACAACTCAAGATTAAATTAAATTTTTCCTCTGCATATCATCCCCAGTCCAATGGACAAGTAGAAAGAATTAACCAGATCCTGGGTGATTATTTGCGACATTTTGTTTCCTCCCGCCAGGATGACTGGGCAGATCTCCTTCCATGGGCCGAATTCTCGTATAACTTCAGGGTCTCTGAATCTTCCTCCAAATCCCCATTTTTCGTGGTGTACGGCCGTCACCCTCTTCCCCCCCTCCCTACCCCCTTGCCCTCTGGTCTGCCCGCTGTGGATGAAATTTCTCGTGACCTTTCCATTATATGGAGAGAGACCCAAAATTCTCTCTTACAGGCTTCTTCACGCATGAAGAGGTTCGCGGATAAGAAAAGAAGAGCTCCCCCCGTTTTTTCCCCTGGAGACAAGGTATGGCTCTCCGCTAAATATGTCCGCTTCCGTGTCCCTAGCTACAAGTTGGGACCACGCTATCTTGGTCCTTTCAAAATTCTGTGTCAAATTAATCCTGTCTCTTATAAACTTCTTCTTCCTCCTTCTCTTCGTATCCCTAATGCCTTTCACGTCTCTCTTCTCAAACCACTCATCCTCAACCGTTTTTCTCCCAAATCTGTTCCTCCCACTCCTGTTTCCGGCTCCTCGGACGTCTTCTCGGTCAAGGAGATTTTGGCTGCCAAAAAGGTCAGAGGAAAAAATTTTTTTTTAGTAGACTGGGAGGGTTGTGGTCCTGAAGAGAGATCCTGGGAACCTGAGGACAACATCCTTGACAAAAGTCTGCTCCTCAGGTTCTCAGGCTCCAAGAAGAGGGGGAGACCCAAGGGGGGGGGTACTGTTACGCCGAGCGCTCCGGGTTCCCGCTCCTCCCCGGAGCGCTCGCTTCACCTCCTCCGCTGCAGCGCCCCGGTCACGTCCTCTGACCCGGGGCGCTGCGATCCTGCTGCTAGCCGGGATGCGATTCGCGATGCGGGTAGCGCCCGCTCGCGATGCGCACCCCGGCTCTCCTACCTGACTCGCTCCCCGTCTGTTCTGTCCCGGCGCGCGCGGCCCCGCTCCCTAGGGCGCGCGCGCGCCGGGTCTCTGCGATTTAAAGGGCCACTGCGCCGCTGATTGGCGCAGTGGTTCCAATTAGAGTTATCACCTGTGCACTCCCTATATTACCTCACTTCCCTTGCACTCCCTTGCCGGATCTTGTTGCCTTAGTGCCAGTGAAAGCGTTCCTTGTGTGTCCCTTGCCAGTGTTTCCAGACCTTCTGCCGTTGCCCCTGACTACGATCCTTGCTGCCTGCCCCGACCTTCTGCTACGTCCGACCTTGCTTCTGCCTACTCCCTTGTACCGCGCCTATCTTCAGCAGCCAGAGAGGTGAGCCGTTGCTAGTGGATACGACCTGGTCACTACCGCCGCAGCAAGACCATCCCGCCTTGCGGCGGGCTCTGGTGAAAACCAGTAGTGGCTTAGAACCGGTCCACTAGCACGGTCCACGCCAATCCCTCTCTGGCACAGAGGGTCCACTACCTGCCAGCCGGCATCGTGACAAGCAGTATTATAGTAGTTATATTATTGTATATAGGAGCAGTATTATAGTAGTTATATTCTTGTATATAGGAGGCAGTATTATAGTAGTTATATTCTTGTATATAGGGGCAGTATTATGGTAGTTATTTTCTTATATATAGGAGCAGTATTATAGTAGTTATATTCTTGTATATAGGAGCAGTATTATAGTAGTTATATTCCTGTATATAGGAGCAGTATTATAGTAGTTATATTCTTGTATATAGGAGCAGTATTATAGTAGTTATATTCTTGTATATAGGAGCAGTATTATAGTAGTTATATTCTTGTATATAGGGAGTGTCACGGATCGGCAGGCTGGAGGTGGATTCTCTATGTCAGAGAGGGTTTGGCGAGGACCGTGTCGGTGGACCGGTTCTAAGTAGCTACTGGTTTTCACCAGAGCCCGCCGCAAAGCGGGATGGTCTTGCTGCGGCGGTAGTGACCAGGTCGTATCCACCGGCAACGGCTCAACCTCTCTGACTGCTGAGATAGGCATGGTACAAGGGATAAGGCAAAAGCAAGGTCGGACGTAGCAGAAGGTCAGGGCAGCCAGCAAGGATCGAAGTCAGGGGCAACGGCAGGAGGTCTGGAACACGGGCTAGGAACACACAAGGAACGCTTTCACTAGGCACAAGGGCAACAAGATCCGGCAAGGGAGTGCAGGGGAAGTGAGGTATATATATGCAGTGCACAGGTGAACACACTAATTAGAACCACTGCGCCAATCAGCAACGCAGTGGCCCTTTAAATCGCAGAGACCCGGCGCGCGCGCGCCCTAGGGAGCGGGGCCGCGCGCGCCGGGACAGGACTGACGGAGAGCGAGTCAGGTACGGGAGCCGGGGTGCGCATCGCGAGCGGGCGCCACCCGCATCGCGAATCGCATCCCGGCTGGAGGCGGCACCGCAGCGCACCCGGTCAGTGGATCTGACCGGGGCGCTGCAGTAACGAGGATGAGGCGAGCGCTCCGGGGAGGAACGGGGACCCGGAGCGCTCGGCGTAACAGTACCCCCCCCCTTGGGTCTCCCCCTCTTCTTGGGGCCAAAGAACCTGAGGACAAAAAACTCAATTATTTCGTGATGAGGTCCGATGCACATTAGGAGGGGTTCCGTGCGGTAACGCACGGCACAGACCAATCTTTCATTGTTAACACAATTGATGTAGAGGGGTCTGGCGAGACTGGTCACAGGGACGTTGAACCTGTTGATAAGAGAGGCCAAAAAAAAATTTCCTGCAGATCCGGAATCCAAGAAGACCATAGTAGAGAAGGAGAAGGTAGAGGCAGATATCCGCACAGGCACAGTAAGGCGTGGAGAAGCAGAGTTGACATCAAGAACTGTGTCACCTTTGTGCGGAGTCAGCGTACGTCTTTCCAGGCGGGGAGGACGGATAGGACAATCCTTCAGGAAGTGTTCGGTACCGGCACAGTACAGGCAAAGATTCTCCATGCGGCGTCGTGTCCTCTCTTGAGGTGTGAAGCGAGACCGGTCAACTTGCACAGCCTCCACGGCGGGAGGCACAGGAACGGATTGCAGAGGACCAGAGGAGAGAGGAGCCGGGGGGAAAAAACGCCTCGTGCGAACAAAGTCCATATCCAGGCGGAGCTCCAGACGCCATCCGGAAGAACGCATGTCAATGCGAGTGGCTAGATGAATGAGTTCATGTAGGTTAGCAGGAGTTTCTCGTGCGGCCAGAACATCTTTAATGTTGCTGGATAGGCCTTTTTTAAAGGTCGCGCAGAGGACCTCACTATTCCAGGACAACTCGGAAGCAAGAGCACGGAACTGAATGGCGTACTCGCCAACGGAAGAAACACCCTGGGCCAGGTTCAGCAGGGCAGTCTCGGCAGAAGAATCTCGGGCAGGCTCCTCGAAGACACCACGGACCTCAGCGAAGAAGGACTGGACTGTGGCTGTGGCAGGATCATTGCGGTCCCAGAGCGGTGTGGCCCAAGACAAGGCCTTTCCAGAAAGGAGACCACGGCAGAGTCTAGAGTCCCCATCAAATTTGTCCGGCAGGGACAAGCAGGGGTTAGGAGCGGCCGGTTGCTGCGGAGGAGTTGCAGGAGCCGGCGGAGGAGATGGTTGTTGCAGCTGCTGTGTCTGTGACAGAAGTTGCTGTATCTGCGGCTGCAGCTGCTGTATCTGTGACTGAAGTTGCTGTGTCACGGAGGTCAAGTATGCCAGCTGGTGATTTCGTTGGGCGATCTTTAGGGCTTGCTGGGCGATCACCGTGGAAATGTCGGCAACACTTGGCAGCGGCACCTCAGCGGAATCCATGGCCGGATCTACTGTCACGGATCGGCAGGCTGGAGGTGGATTCTCTATGTCAGAGAGGGTTTGGCGAGGACCGTGTCGGTGGACCAGTTCTAAGTAGCTACTGGTTTTCACCAGAGCCCGCCGCAAAGCGGGATGGTCTTGCTGTGGCGGTAGTGACCAGGTCGTATCCACCGGCAACGGCTCAACCTCTCTGACTGCTGAGATAGGCATGGTACAAGGGATAAGGCAAAAGCAAGGTCGGACGTAGCAGAAGGTCGGGGCAGGCAGCAAGGATCGAAGTCAGGGGCAACGGCAGGAGGTCTGGAACACGGGCTAGGAACAAACAAGGAACGCTTTCACTAGGCACAAGGGCAACAAGATCCGGCAAGGGAGTGCAGGGGAAGTGAGGTATATATATGCAGTGCACAGGTGAACACACTAATTAGAACCACTGCGCCAATCAGCGGCGCAGTGGCCCTTTAAATCGCAGAGACCCGGCGCGCGCGCCCTAGGGAGCGGGGCCGCGCGCGCCGGGACAGGACCGACAGAGAGCGAGTCAGGTACGGGAGCCGGGGTGCGCATCGCGAGCGGGCGCCACCCGCATCGCGAATCGCATCCCGGCTGGAGGCGGTATCGCAGCGCAACGGGTCAGTGGATCTGACCGGGGCGCTGCAGTAACGAGGATGAGGCGAGCGCTCCGGGGAGGAACGGGGACCCGGAGCGCTCGGCGTAACAGGGAGCAGTATTATAGTAGTTATATTCTTGTATATAGGAGCAGTATTATAGTAGTTATATTCTTGTATATAGGAGCAGTATTATAGTAGTTATATTCTTGTATATAGGAGCAGTATTATAGTAGTTATATTCTTGTATATAGGAGCAGTATTATAGTAGATATATTCTTGTATATAGGAGCAGTATTATAGTAGATATATTCTTGTATATAGGAGCAGTATTATAGTAGTTATATTCTTGTATATAGGGACAGTATTATAGTAGTTATATTCTTGTATATAGGGGCAGTATTATAGTAGTTATATTCTTGTATATAGGGGCAGTATTATAGTAGTTATATTCTTGTATATAGGGGCAGTATTATAGTAGTTATATTCTTGTATATAGGGACAGTATTATAGTAGTTATATTCTTGTATATAGGAGCAGTATTATAGTAGTTATATTCTTGTATATAGGAGCAGTATTATAGTAGTTATATTCTTGTATATAGGGACAGTATTATAGTAGTTATATTCTTGTATATAGGGGCAGTTTTATAGTAGTTATATTCTTGTATATAGGAGGCAGTATTATAGTAGTTATATTCTTGTATATAGGAGACAGTATAATAGTAGTTATATTATTGTATATAGGAGACAGTATTATAGTAGTTATATTCTTGAATATAGGAGCAGTATTATAGTAATTATATTCTTATATATAGGAGCAGTATTATAGTAGTTATATTCTTGTATATAGGAGCAGTATTATAGTAGTTATATTCTTGTATATAGGAGGAGTATTATAGTAGTTATGTTCTTGTATATAGGGACAGTATTATAGTAGTTATATTCTTGAATATAGGAGCAGTATTATAGTAGTTATATTCTTGTATATAGGAGGCAGTATTAGAGTAGTTATATTCTTGTATATAGTAGCAGTATTATAGTAGTTATATTCTTGTTTATAGGAGGGAGTATTATAGTAGCTATATTCTTGTATATAGGAGCAGTACTATAGTAGTTCAATTCTTGTATATAGGAGGCAGTATTATAGTATTTATATTCTTGTATATAGGAGCAGTATTATAGTAGTTATATTCTTGTATATAGGAGCAGTATTATAGTAGTTATATTCTTGTATATAGGAGCAGTATTATAGTAGTTATATTCTTGTATATACGAGCAGTATTATAGTAGTTATATTCTTGTATATAGGAGCAGTATTATAGTAGTTATATTCTTGTATATAGGAGCAGTATTATAGTAGTTATATTCTTGTATATAGGAGCAGTATTATAGTAGTTATATTCTTGTATATAGGTGCAGTATTATAGTAGACATATTCTTCTATATAGGAGTATTATTATAGTAGTTATATTCTTGTATATAGGAGCAGTATTATAGTAGTTATATTCTTGGATATAGGAGCAGTATTATAGAAGTTATACTCTTGTATATAGGAGCAGTATTATAGTAGTTATATTCTTGTATATAGGAGCAGTATTATAGTAGTTATATTCTTGTATATAGGAGCAGTACTATAGTAGTTATATTCTTGTATATAGGGGGCAGTATTATAGTAGTTATATTCTTGTATATAGGAGCAGTATTATAGCAGTTATATTCTTGTATATAGGGGGCAGTATTATAGTAGTTATATTCTCTCTCTCTCTCTCTCTCTCTCTCTCTCTCTCTCTCTATATATATATATATATATATATACATATATAATACTGCTCCTATATACAAGAATGTAACTACTATAATACTGCTCCTATTTACAAGAATATAACTACTATAATACTGCTCCTATATACAAGAATATAACTACTATAATACTGCTCCTATATACAAGAATATAACTACTATAATACTGCTCCTGTATACAAGAAAATAACTACTATAATACTGCTCCTATATACAAGAATATAACTACTATAATACTGCTCCTATATACAAGAATATAACTACTATAATACTGCTTCCTATATACAAGAATATAACTACTATAATACTGCTCCTATATACAAGAATATAACTACTATAATAATACTCCTATATACAAGAATATATCTACTATAATACTGCACCTATATACAAGAATATAACTACTATAATACTGCTCCTATATACAAGAATATAACTACTATAATTTTGCCCTATATATAAGAATATAACTACTCTAATACTGCTCCTATATACAAAAATATATAACTACTACAATACTGCTCCTATATACAAGAATATAACTACTATAATACTGCTCCTATATACAAGAATATAACTACTATAATACTGCTCCTATATACAAGAATATAACTACTATAATACTGCCCTATATATAAGAATATAACTACTATAATACTGCTCCTATATACAAGAATATAACTACTATAATACTGCCTCCTATATACAAGAAGATAACTACTATAATACTGCTCCTATATACAAGAATATAACTACTATAATACTGCTCCTATATGCAAGAATATAACTACTATAATACTGCTCCTATATACAAGAATATAACTACTATAATACTGCTCCTATATACAAGAATATAACTACTATAATACCGCTCCTATATACAAGAATATAACTACTATAATACTGCTCCTATATACAAGAATATAACTACTATAATACTGCCTCCTTTATACAAGAATATCACTTCTATACTACTGCTCCTATATACAAGAATATAACTACTATAATACTGCTCCTATATACAATAATATAACTACTATAATACTGCCCCTATATACAAGAATATAACTACTATAATACTGCCCCTATATAAAGAATATAACTACTATAATACTGCTCCTATATACAAGAATATAACTACTATAATACTGCTCCTATATACAAGAATATAACTACTATAATACTGCCCCCTAAATACAAGAAAATAACTACTAAAATACTGCTCCTATATACAAGAATATAACTACTATAAAACTGCTCCTATATACAAGTATATTACTACTATAATACTGCTCCTATATACAAGAATATAACTACTATAATACTGCCCCCTATATACAAGAATATAACTACTGTAATACTGCCTCCTATATACAAGAATATAACTGCTATAATACTGCTCCTATATACAAGACTATAACTACTATAATACTGCTCCTATATACAAGAATATAACTACTATAATACTGCTCCTATATACAAGAATATAATTACTATAATACTGCTCCTATATACAAGAATATAACTACTATAATACTGCTCCTATATACAAGAATATAACTACTATAATACTGCTCCTATATACAAGAATATAACTACTATAATACTGCTCCTATATACAAGAATATAACTACTATAATACTGCCCCTATATACAAGAATATAACTACTATAATACTGCTCCTATATACAAGAATATAACTACTATAATACTGCCTCCTTTATACAAGAATATCACTTCTATACTACTGCTCCTATATACAAGAATATAACTACTATAATACTGCTCCTATATACAATAATATAACTACTATAATACTGCCCCTATATACAAGAATATAACTACTATAATACTGCCCCTATATAAAGAATATAACTACTATAATACTGCTCCTATATACAAGAATATAACTACTATAATACTGCTCCTATATACAAGAATATAACTACTATAATACTGCCCCCTAAATACAAGAAAATAACTACTAAAATACTGCTCCTATATACAAGAATATAACTACTATAAAACTGCTCCTATATACAAGTATATTACTACTATAATACTGCTCCTATATACAAGAATATAACTACTATAATACTGCCCCCTATATACAAGAATATAACTACTGTAATACTGCCTCCTATATACAAGAATATAACTGCTATAATACTGCTCCTATATACAAGACTATAACTACTATAATACTGCTCCTATATACAAGAATATAACTACTATAATACTGCTCCTATATACAAGAATATAATTACTATAATACTGCTCCTATATACAAGAATATAACTACTATAATACTGCTCCTATATACAAGAATATAACTACTATAATACTGCTCCTATATACAAGAATATAACTACTATAATACTGCTCCTATATACAAGAATATAACTACTATAATACTGCCCCTATATACAAGAATATAACTACTATAATACTGCGCCTATATACAAGAATATAACTACTATAATACTGCCCCTATATACAAGAATATAACTACTATAATACTGCTCCTATATACAAGAGTATAACTACTACAATACCGCCCCTATTGCTGCATAGTACCGCAGTTATTGTTTTGTCCATATTTCAGGTTTATCTCTTGGGTAGAATCCATTCACTTATTAGAATCATTTATTCGATGACATCTTGTAATTTTATTCATCATTTAGAAGCCTGTGATGGCGGTTTCCTGCCCAGTGGCGGTATATTTATGGCTGTAGATGTACAGGATTGTGCTTTTCTTTTATTTGCATAAATATTCATGTTCCTGTATTACACAGTTCTACAGCTCATAAACTAGAGATACTGTGATGTCATAATGCGAGGGTGGCGGTGTGTGGGGAGGGGGGGGGTGGTTAATGCTGTTTCGGTCCGTATGTTGTTAGGCGGTTACATCAGGAATCATGTCACCTTGGGTTACTCCTCATAGTGTTTTATTGTTCGATCTAGACTTTTCCGCTATCTCTATTGACTTTCATGCCACTGTGCCGTTAGCTGTCCGGACATGCTGGGAGTTGTAGTTCTGCAACAGCTGAATGCAGACTAGTTGGGAAACACTGGTGAAACACTGGACTATAAGCATGGTCGATAACAGTCAGATCACATGTTATTAGGTAAACATGTAGGGTTCACATTTTCTCCCTGCACTGTGGATGTTTACACAATGTGCTCAATAATAGACAGGAACAGTACAACTCTGTGTTATTAGTTCAATTTCATTGTATTTATCTGTCACATTGTTTCCCAATCAATGTGCCTCCAGCTGTTGCAAATCTACAACTGCCAAAATGAGGGACATGCTGGGAGGGGTAGTTCTGCAACAGCTGGAGGCCAAAGGATTGGGAAACACTGGTCTTAGGGAAACATTTTATTAGTAATTAATACAAGGTTCACATTTTCTCCCTGCACTGTGGATGTTTACTCAATGTGCTCAATGACAGGAACAGTACAACTCTCTGTTTTTTATTAAGTTACATTGTATTTATCTATAAGATTGTTTCCCAATTAAAGTGCTTTTAGCTCTTGCAAAACTGTTTGCAACAGCTGGAGGCACCCTGTTTGGCAAACACTGGTCTATAATCATGATTGATAACAATCAGATCACATTTTATTAGTAATCAATGCAGGGTTCACATTTTCTCCTTGCACTGTGGATGTTTACTCTTTGTGTTTAATAATAGGCAGGGACAGTACAATTCTCTGTGTTATTTGTTCAGTTACATTATATTTATCTATAACATTGTTTCCCATTCAGGGTGCCTTCAACTGTTGCAAAACTACAACTGATGGACATGATGGGAGTTGTAGTTTTGCAACAGCTGGTTAGGAAACCATTATCTCTGCTCATGAATAGAATTCCAGAACTACAGTAAAGACTGACACATGGGCTGAGAATGTCAGGAGCGCAACTGGATACATCGTAACATCAGGTTCAACCTAAACCTTCCTGTGACATATGATGTGTTTCGTTATTTTTTATATTTATTTTACTCTTCTTCCTTTGTTTCAGTCTTTACTGTAATTCGAGGATTCTGCTTATGAACGTGGAAGCGCAGGATGACTATAAGTAACACATAATAACCAGCAGTAATGATGGACGGGATCGGTGGGGATCCTGGGGGGATCTATATCACTCGCTGTATACATGGAGCTCTGGATCCGTAGTGTTTAGCGCAAATATTCGAAATGCTAATAACAATAAGATCACTTTTTATTAGTAATCACTTAGGTTCACGTTTTCTCCCTGCACTGTGGATGTTTACTCGTTGTGTTTAATAATAGGCAGGAACAGTACAACTCTCTGTGTTATTTGCTCAGTTACATTATATTTATCTATAACATTGCACAAATATTAAAAATGCTAAATTTTACCGTGAATATCGGCACTTCGCGATTTCACGAATATTTAGAATATAGTGATATATATTCGTAATGATGACTATTCATTTTTTTATGTGAACATTTATGCATATATATCGGCACTTCGGGATTTTGCGATTATTTAGAATATAGTGATATATATTTTTAATAACTAATATTCTTTTTTTTTTTATGTGAATATTTATGCAAATATTGGCCCTTCCAGACTGGACACTGATCCCTCCCTTCTTTTAGGTGAAAGATTTAATTGCTTATGCGCATTATGCGAATTTCTATACGAATTTGCGCATGAAAAAAAAACAGGGATCTCAGCAGCACCTTCCCTGAGGATGAATACAATGCTGGGACTGCAGTACAGACTGACACTCAAGGACTTAGCTGTGAATCTGTCCTGTGTGAACGCGCACTTAAAGGGGTACTCCGGTGGAAAACATTTTTTTTTTGTTTAGGTCTTTATAAGTCAACTGGTGCCAGAAAGTGAAACAGATTTGTAAATTACTTCTATTAAAAAATATTTACCCTTCCAGTACTTTTTAGCAGCTGTATACTACAGAGGAAATTCTTTTCTTTTTGAATTTCTCTTTTGTCTTGTCCACAGTGCTCTCTGCTGACACCTGATGCCCGTATCAGGAACTGTCCAGAGCAGGAGAAAATCCCCATAGCAAACTTATGCTGCTCTGGACAGTTCCTGACACGGACAGAGGTGTCAGCAGAGAGCACTGTGGACAAGACAAAAAAGAAATTAAAAAAAAGAATAGAATTTCCTCAGTATCATACAGCCGCTAATAAGTACTGGAAGGGTAAATATTTTTTAATAGAATTAATTTACAAATCTGTTTAACTTTCTGGCACCAGTTCATAAAAAAAAAAAAAAAGTTTTCCACCGGAGTACCCCTTTAAAGGGTTACTCTGCTGCCCCAGCGTTCGGAAAATTTTGTTCCAAATGCTGGGTGTGGGGGTCATTATGTCATGGCCACGCCTCTTGTGATGTCACGCCATGCCTCTCAATGCAAGTCTATGGGAGGGGGCGTGGCTCTGCCACGCCCCCTCCCATAGACTTGCATTGAGAGGGCGTGGCGTGACGAGGGGCAAGGCCGTGATGTCACGATTCCCGCAGCCCCTACTCAGTGTTCAGAACAAAATGTTCCAAACGCCGGGGCAGCGGAGTAACCCTTTAATGTCTTGGGGGTTTTGTGTGTGGACACATTGTGCACGTGTCGTGTCTTTCAGTGGCTCAGTCCCCGTCATCGTGGCGCTCCTGGGCGTTTTGATGGACAAAAATGTTTTCTAAAATAAAATAAGAAAGGTCTGATGTGCTGGCAGCGACCTCATTGTCTGCGCTCGAGGCACGCGAGGCTCCAGCAGCTGGCGACTAGTCTGCTGACAGCTATGACAGGCGCTGCCATTGTCCTCCTGCTGATAACAGCACCTGCTTCCAGAGCCGCCGCATCACGAGAGCGCTAAATATAAAGCCTGCGCCACGTGTGTAACGTCTTATGGGACAGGAGCAGGAGACCCATACAGTGAATGTGAGGGGCATGCTGGGATGTGTAGTTCCACAGTCCTCCTAGATGTAGCTATGAGGGGTAAATACTTTCTAATGCTGAATAACAGCGATCACTGTGGCCCCCAGTAGGACTTTGTTATCTATAGGGCCCCAATACTGAGTATTTGTAGACTCCACAAGCACCCGGCCCATGGGGCTCCTGGGGCACTGGGGCATCATGGGCTACTGGACTATATGGGGAATTTATGGTGAGAACACTGGATACCCAGGACTTGAGCGGGGAATGTGGCCATGAGGGGCTGGGGCATCTTTACTGGACACTACGGGGGTCAGAGTGTGAGGGGTAGTACATAGCTGTAGGGGTGCAGAGTTAGGAGGTGCACCCAGGCCAGGGGTCCCAAGGTCCCTCTTTTATCTAGAGGGGCTCCAGTATCATGAATGGGGGTCCGGAGAGGGTGTAAGGTGCCAGGTCAACCCATTAGAACACTGTTAGATGAATATAATGGGATCTCTCGGCCTGCAGAGGTGGAAACGGGTGCAGATGCGTCAGTTGCCATGTTCAGGGTCACATGACTGTGATGGTAGCGTGATGCCACTTATGAATGACATCACATGACTACATCGCTGGCATTATACCAGTGGGAGGTTCTGGCGACCCTTTATTCTCACAGAGTGGTAGTGCTATTAGCAGCAGGACCTTCAGGCTCCTCCCCCTCTGATTAATGTCCTGCAGCCACTTTACTTCTCCCAATGACTGAGCCTAACAACACTGTAAATCCACACTGTTATTAGTTTAGATACATTGTGCTTCTTAATTGTGACTTAACCCCTTGGGGACGGAGGGTTTTTCCGTTTGGAATTTAATTTTTTCCTCATCACCTTTTAAAAATCATAACCCTTTCAATTTTGCACCTGCCGACCAATCTGATGGCATTTTTTGCGCCACCAATTCTACTTTGTAATGACGTCAGTCATTTTACCCAAAAATCTACGACGAAACAAACAAAAAAAAAAACATTGTGCAACAATATGGAAGAAAAAACTGCATTTTGTAACTTTTGGGGGCTTCCGTTTCTACATAGTACATTTTTCGGTAAAAAATGACACCTTATCATTATTCTGTAGGTCCATACGGTTACAATGATCCCCTACTTATATAGGTTTGATTTTGTCGTACTTCTGGAAAAAAATCCTAACTACATGCACGAAAATTAAATGTTTCAAATTGTCATTTTCTGACCCCTATAACTTTTTTATTTTTCTGCATATGGGACGGTATGAAGGCTCATTTTTTGCGCTGTGTTCTGAAGTTTTTATCGGTACCATTTTAATTTTGATCGGACTTTTTGATCACTTTTTATTCATTTTTTTTATGGTATAAAAAGTGATAAAAAATAAGCTATTTTGGACTTTGGACTTTTTTTGCGTGTAAACCATTGACCGTGCAGTTTAAATAACAATATATTTTTATTTTTCAGACATTTACGCACGCGGCGATACCACATATGTTAATTTTTATTTAAACTGTTTTTTTTTTTTTTTTATGGGAAAAAGGGGGGTGATTCAAACTTTTATTACCGAAGGGCTTAAATGATCTTTATTAATTTTTTTTTCACTTTTTTTTCCCCGCAGTGTTATAGCTCCCATAGGGGCCTATAACACTGCACACACTGATTTCCTACACTGATCCCTGCTATGCCATAGCTTTGCATTGATCAGTGTTGTCGCTGCTTGAATGCTCCTGCCTTTATCTCAGGCACGGAGCAGTCATTCGGCGATCGGACACGGAGGAGCCAGGTAGGGGACCCTCCTCGTGCGTCCTAGCTGACCAGGATACCGCAGTGGTCCCGATCAATCTGAGCTGCCAGGAAGCTTTCACTTTCACTTTAGACGCGGCGACCAACTTAATCGCTGCATCTAAAGTGTTAATAGTGCGTGTCACCGATCGCTATTAGCCATGGGTCCCGGGCATGACCCGCTATGACGGTGTGACCCCACGTTATAGAAAGGGAACTGGTGCAGGGCGTACAGGTATGTCCTTCATCCCAAAGAGGTTAAAATTCATATTCTATTAAGTCCAGGAAATCCTAAAGGATATATATATATATATATATATATATATATATATATACACACATGATCAGTTCCCTTCAGACATCATGGCCTCCTCAGCTCTGTCACCCTCACGGTCTCAGTCTCGCATCTTCTTCAGATTCTTCGTGCGTCTGTGACATTTATTTTCTCCGGTGAAATGAGATTCTCAGACTTAAGAACCTTTGGTTTTGGATTTTGCCGTCACCTGCCGCAGACGCCGGCTCCGGGCCCCGGGGATTAGTGTCAGTATTGATGACATTCTGCTTCTCCCTGAAGATGCTGAGTAAATGTGATCGTCTGCGGAGGCTGCGGCCTCAAGGATTCGGGAATTATTGTAAATATGTAATATCAGAGGAAAGTGCAGGATTTCACTAGAATAAAATATTACAGGTCAAACTGTTCTGAGAAATTCTGGAAACACTTTATCTAATTATATGGAGTGAAATCATTATTATATCTTATTCTCTAAGAACATCCAGATCAGCAATAAGAGTCCTGATTATATATCATGTCAGACACTGTATAGAGACAAGTGGGAATGTGTATGGAGGAGGAGGGCAGAGGAGTCTGGAGGAGGAGGGCAGAGGAGTCTGGAGGAGGAGGACAGAGGAGTCTGGAGGAGGACAGAGGAGTCTGGAGGAGGAGGACAGAGGAGTCTGGAGGAGGACAGAGGAGTCTGGAGGAGGAGGACAGAGGAGTCTGGAGGAGGAGGACAGAGGAGTCTGGAGGAGGAGGGCAGAGGGGTCTGGAGGAGGAGGACAGAGGAGTCTGGAGGAAGAGGCAGAGGAGTCTGGAGGAGGAGGACAGAGGGGTCTGGAGGAGGAGGACAGAGGAGTCTGGAGGAAGAGAACAGAGGAGTCTGGAGGAGGAGGACAGAGGGGTCTGGAGGAGGAGGACAGAGGGGTCTGGAGGAGGAGGACAGAGGAGTCTGGAGGAGGAGGACAGAGTAGTCTGGGGGAGGACAGAGGGGTCTGGAGGAGGAGAACAGAGGAGTCTGGAGGAAGAGGACAGAGGAGTCTGGAGGAGGAGGACAGAGGAGTCTGGAGGAGGAGGAGGACAGAGGAGTCAGGAGGAGGACAGAGGAGTCTGGAGGAGGAGGACAGAGGGGTCTGGAGGAGGAGGACAGAGGAGTCTGGAGGAGGAGGACAGGTGGGTCTGGAGGAGGAGGAGGACAGAGGAGTCTGGAGGAGGAGGACAGAGGAGTCTGGAGGAGGACAGAGGAGTGTGGAGGAGGAGGACAGAGGAGTCTGGAGGAGGAGGACAGAGGAGTCTGGAGGAGGAGGGCAGAGGAGTGTGGAGGAGGAGGACAGAGGAGTCTGGAGGAGGAGGAGAGAGGAGTCTGGAGGAGGAGGGCAGAGGAGTCTGGAGGAGGAGGACAGAGGAGTCTGGAGGAGGACAGAGGAGTGTGGAGGAGGAGGACAGAGGAGTCTGGAGGAGGAGGACAGAGGAGTCTGGAGGAGGAGGACAGAGGAGTCTGGAGGAAGAGAACAGAGGAGTCTGGAGAAGGAGGACAGAGGGGTCTGGAGGAGGAGGACAGAGGGGTCTGGAGGAGGAGGACCGAGTAGTCTGGGGGAGGACAGAGGGGTCTGGAGGAGGAGAACAGAGGAGTCTGGAGGAAGAGGACAGAGGAGTCTGGAGGAGGAGGAGGACAGAGGAGTCTGGAGGAGGAGGAGGACAGAGCAGTCAGGAGGAAGAGAACAGAGGAGTCTGGAGGAGGACAGAGGAGTGTGGAGGAGGAGGACAGAGGAGTCTGGAGGAGGAGGAGAGAGGAGTCTGGAGGAGGAGGGCAGAGGAGTCTGGAGGAGGAGGACAGAGGAGTCTGGAGGAGGACAGAGGAGTGTGGAGGAGGAGGACAGAGGAGTCTGGAGGAGGAGGACAGAGGAGTCTGGAGGAGGAGAGAGGAGTCTGGAGGAGGAGAACAGAGGAGTCTGGAGGAGGAGGACAGAGAAGTCTGGGGGAGGAGGAGGACAGAGGAGTCTGGAGGAGGAGGACAGAGGAGTCTGGAGAATGAGGACAGAGGAGTCTGGAGGAGGAGGACAGAGGGGTCTGGAGGAGGAGAGAGGAGTCTGGAGGAGGAGAACAGAGGAGTCTGGAGGAGGAGGACAGAGAAGTCTGGGGGAGGAGGAGGACAGAGGAGTCTGGAGGAGGAGGACAGAGGAGTCTGGAGGAGGAGGACAGAGGAGTCTGAGGGAGGAGGAGGAGAGAGGAGTCTGGAGGAGGAGGGGGGGCAGTGTATTTTAGGGGAGTTATACTGAAATGATGGACATTTAATCTGCAGGACGTGCTTTAGTTTTGGTACCAATATTGTTTGACCCAGAGGATTCCATTCACTTGGATGAGAAGAGAAGGTGTCAGTGTCTCGATTTCCTCCATATTCTTTACTTACTGTATGTACCTACCATCAGTCCCTTGTAGACCCTCACAAATATATATATATATATCTAATCAGTGATCTCCCCTTTCTATTTATAGGAAATACATAAGAGGCAGGAGCTCGACAATAGGAAGATCTGTCATAGAGAGAACAGTCCCAATCTGCTACAATGTAGAAACTTTACTGTAACACTATAAAAGCACCGAGTCAGACGACTGATGGTCATGGTCCTAAATAGTCTACTAGAAGCGGTCCCTAGCAGTCCCCATACTGTGAAGACTAGCTTTACCTGCTCCTTACTATTATAGGGGTCCCCCCCCCCTTATTGACAAGATTTTTGATATCTGCTCATTGATTTGCATTCATGTTATGAGCAACTTAAATGTTACCTTTTCCTGTATTCTAAATCTTAAATAAAAACAAATAAGAACAAATGGTGGAACCATATGAAAGGGATGGGATCCATGTGTGACAAGAGTTCCCCTTTAATCTGAGGGATTCTATCATTCTGATAACTGTCCTATCCTTCTCTGCTCCTCGAGATACAGACGCCCCATGGGACCCATAAGAACATTGTAGGATTCCTTAAATAATATTTCTTAAATGATCGGATTTTCGTCTTTGCATCAATTATTGATGATATCAGATCATTTTACGGTCATTCCTGTTCTTCCCGCTGATCCCGGTTGGAAGGATAGAGACGTCGTCCATCACGGGGCCCCCTGCAGAATGCAGAAAGTACAATGAAGGAAATAAGACATTAAAGGGACTTATTAGGTTCATTCTTCCATCGGCCAAAGTTAGGGAGGAAAAAGGTTTGAAATAAAAAAAATGTTAGTTAAAAAGTGAAAGAAAAAGGAGAGAAAATGTAAACAGAAATGGAAAAAGGAAAGAAGCCATAAAATGGTGAATTTACAGCAGCAAGAACTGAACAATTTACATATATACCGTATTTTTCACCGTATAAGACGCGGGGGGGGGGGGGGGGGGGGAAGTCAGTGCGTCTTATACGGCGAATACACACCTATCGGGTCAGTCCCTGCGGCCATCAACGGCCGGGACCCGCGGCTAATACAGGACATCACCGATGCCCTGTATTAACCCTTCAGACGCGGCAATCAAAGCTGACCGCCGCGTCTGAAGCGAAAGTGACACTAACCCGGCTGCTCAGTCGGGCTGTTCGGGAACGCCGCGGTGAAATTGCGGCATCCAGAACAGCTTATAGGACACCGGGAGGGACCTTACCTGCTTCGGGCCGGGATCCCCTGCATGGCGGCGCTCTCCTTCGACGTTATCACGTCGTCGCGCACGCCGTCCCGTCATCCAATAGAAGCGACGTGATGACGGCGACAGAGAGCGTGAATCCCGGGGAAGAAGACGTCCTGAGCGTTGGGGACACCCAGGGACAGCGATGGAGGGCGACATCCAGGGTAGCGGTGACAAGTCCGGAGCGGTGGGGACACGTGAGTATTACCTCCTATACCAGTGGTCTTCAACCTGCGGACCTCCAGATGTTGCAAAACTACAACTCCCTGTATGCCCGGACAGCCGTTGGCTGTCCGGGCATGCTGGGAGTTGTAGTTTTGTAACATCTGGAGGTCCGCAGGTTGAAGATCACTGTAACGTGAAGAATCTTTTTTTTTCTAGATTTTGCACCTTTAAAGGGGTTATCCAGGAAAAAAAATTTTTTTTTATATATCAACTGGCTCCAGAAAGTTAAACAGATTTGTAAATTACTTCTATTAAAAAATCTTAATCCTTTCAGTACTTATGAGCTTCTGAAGTTAAGGTTGTTCTTTTCTGTCTAAGTGCTCTCTGATGACACGTGTCTCGGGAAACGCCCAGTTTAGAAGCAAATCCCCATAGCAAACCTCTTCTAAACTGGGCGGTTCCCGAGACACGTGTCATCAGAGAGGATTTAGACAGAAAAGAACAACCTTAACTTCAGAAGCTCATAAGTACTGAAAAGATTAAGATTTTTTAATAGAAGTAATTTACAAATCTGTTTAACTTTCTGGAACCAGTTGATATATACCCCTTTAAAATTGGGTGTGTCTTATATGCCGGTGCGTCCTATAGGGCGAAAAATACAGTAATTTTAAACTAAAATCTACAAGCCTGACCAGGCTTTACACGGTGCGTTCTGCTCAGTGAGGAGATACAGGCCCGGGCCAATCAGCAGCTGAGGAGGGGTATTTGAATCCTCCTCACCTTTCTACCTCTTGATTTCAGATTTCAGTTTTGCTCTAGTTTGAAGTCCTGTTGCTTTTAGTTCAGATAAGTCATTTTCTTTCAGCCTTGGCTTAGTAGTTTTGACCTGTTTTTAGTAGTTTTCATTTTCTTTCAGCCTTGGCTTTGTAGTTTTGACCTGTTTTTAGTAGTTTTTAGCCTAGTCCTGTTCATCTTGTGATCTCTGTCTTTACTATGGTCAGTTTATTCCGGTCTAGTTTGGTTTCTGTTGTCTGAACCTGTGTCTTGACCTGTATTCAGACTTGTTTGTGTGTTGTGCGATGGTATAGGTCCTGATCCATTGCTTCTCTTGCTTTGCCCCTATACCTGGCTTTCTTTCTATGTCTAGTCCATGTAATCCATTATCTGTGAATCATAATCTGTTTAGAATATCGGCTTGTATTCACACCTGTTTGTGTTTTGAGTTCCCTGTGCCTGGAGCAGCTCTTTGTTTAGTCTTATGTGATCCTGTTCCGGTTTATCTTTATCTGTACAATGTCCTTGTCATGTCTGGATAGGGAAAAGGTGAAGCCCTGCACTCTCCCTTTCCTTTCCTTTTCTATTTGTATCAGCTCCAGACGACGGATCCACAACAACGAAGACGGTCCCTGCCTATCTACGTGCTGGGACTTTAGAGTCAAAATAACAAACTACAGAGATCTTCAGTTACAAGTCGGGAGATTGTCAGAAATACCAAAAGGGGAGACACAGACTAACAATACAGGGGGAGACAGACAAAAAAACAGATGAACCAATGTCAGCAGGCCAAAGTCAGAACCGAGAGGACCAGATAGATACCGAATCAGAGAGAAAGGGACAAATCCAGAAATACAGAGTTAAAGGGTACTCCGCCCCCTAGACATCTCTTTCCAAAGGATAGGGGATAAGATGTCTGATCGCGGGGGTCACACCGCTGGGGATTCCCGCAATCTCAGCTGCGGCACCCCAGACATCCGGTGCACAGAGCGAACTTCACTGCGTGCCGGATGACTGGCGATGCGGGGCCGGAGGTTCGTGATGTCACGGCCACGCCCCAACGTGATGTCACAGCCACACACCCTCAATGCAAGTCTATGGGAGGGGGCGTGGCATCATTGAGGGGGCATGGCCGTGACATCATGAGCCTCCGGCGCTGCACCCGACGCTCTAAACGAACGCTGGGTGCAGCAGGGAGATCGCAGGGGGGCCCAGCAGCTGGACCCCCACGATCAAAGATCTTATCCCCTATCCTTTGGGGATAAGCAGACTGCAGGTATATATAATCAGCTATACAGGTACGGACTCAGCATTGGCCAGAGTGTAGCCACAGTAACAAGCCAAGCCAGGACCTAGGAAAGTTTAACCCCTCCGACCCCACTGGGACAGGTCATTGCAGTCCTACTTCATATATTTGTCCTCTCACCTGCATTCCTGGTAAACCTGCCCCTATACCCCCTGGTAACCTGTTTTTTTTTTTTTTTTCATTTCTCTCATACCTATCATATCTTGCTTTGGTGTTAAAGGGGTTATCCAGGAAAAAACTTTTTTTTTTATATACATATACAGGGTGGGCCATTTATATGGATATACCTTAATAAAATGGGAATGGTTGGTGATAACTTCCTGTTTGCGGTGTTGCTATCAGTGTGTGAAAAGTGGGAGAAGAGGGTTGCATTGACAATCCAACACAATGGGCAGCACATTGAACACATTTTATAAGGGGTCAGAAACTTGTAAATAATTCATGAAAGAATAAAGTTACGTTAAAACCAAGCACATCATTGTTTTTCTTGTGAAATTCCCAATAAGTTTGATGTGTCACATGACCCTCTTCCTATTGAAAAAACAAAGTTGGATTCAAAATGGCCGACTTCAAAATGGCCGCCATGGTCACCACCCATCTTGAAAAGTTTCTCCCCTCACATATACTAATGTGCCACAAAAAAGAAGTTATCACCAACCATTCCCATTTTATTAAGGTGTATCCATAGAAATGGCGCACACTGTATATCAACTGGCTCCAGAAAGTTAAACAGACTTGTAAATTACTTCTATTAAAAAATCTTAATCCTTTAAGTACTTCTGAGCTGCTGAAGTTGAGTTGTTCTTTCCTGTCTAAGTGCTCTCTGACGACACCTGTCTCGGGAACTGTCCAGTTTAGAAGCAAATCCCCATAGTAAACCTCTTCTACTCTGTGCAGTTCCCGAGACAGACAGAGATGTCAGCAGAGAGCACTGTTGCCAGAGAGAAAATAACAACTCAACTTCAGCAGCTGATAATTATTAGAAGGATAAAGATTTTTCAATAGAAGTAATTTACAAATCTGTTTGACTTTCTGGAGCCATTTTATAAGTAAAAAGTGCATGGAAGGGAACACAGCTGCAATAGACCAGTGTTTTCTTTCTAGGGTGCCTCCAGCTATTGCAAAGCTACAATTCCCTGCAGAAGGATCTCCCTCCCACCCAGCAGTCGCTCCACCCAGTTAAGCTGACAGGCTCCCTCTGAACACCTGACTAGTGATGTAATGTCTCGGGCCGCACTGCAACCTGGGAAAACCTGGGACGACACAGATTTTTTATGCTGTTAAAAATAAACCTTGGGGCAAAAATCACAGAAGAATTGCGAGACCAACATCAAACACAGGTACAGACACAATATTATCAATATTATAAACTGCACTAACTTCAAGGCCCCTGTACCACATCAAATACCAAATAAAAAAATATCAAATAAAAAAATCCCCAAATACCCCTTTAACCTACATTGTGTTCTGCTTCTAGAAAATGTTTAGGGATGGAAGGATCCGTTTTGAACATTCTAATGGAAGACTTGTGCCCATTGAGCCAAATTCTACACTCATTGGTAGTCTCGCCAACGTGATGTAACCCGCAGGGGCAATGCAATTAATATAAATATATATATATATATCCCCCTTATTTTGAATGTGCGTCCAGTTTGTAGGGGGCAATATGTGTCGCCATTCACTAAACCAGTGGTCTTAAACTGTGGCTCTCCAGATGTTGCAAAACTTCAACTCCCAGTATGCCCGGACAGCCAAAGGCTGTCCGGGCATGCTGGGAGTTGAAGTTTTGCAAAAGCTGAAGGGCCGCAGTTTGAAGACCACTGCACTAAGGGATAAGATTAGAGGGAAGCCTTGATTTACCTTTCAGGGACAGTGTGCATCCTCTGGAGGAGGCAGACAGACCTTTGGTGTCCGTGAATTCTGGGAGTTGAAGTTTTGCAAAAGCTGCAGGGCCGCAGTTTGAAGACCACAAAAATAAGGGATAAGATGAGAGGGAAGCCTTGATTTATCTTTTGGGGACAGTGTGCATCCTCTGGAGGAGGCA